>NC_057808.1:126299475-126309216 GCF_018294505.1 Triticum aestivum
CGCCGCCCGCCGCCGCCGCCCTCCGGGCCCTCCTCCACCGCCGGCGACCGCCACCGCCGGTCCCTGCCCCGCCGCCGTCGGGCTCGGGCTCGAGCTCGGGAGCCGGCCCAGATCCGATCGAGGGTACTGCCCCGTTGACTTTCTCTCGCCCTAATATTTTCCAAGTCCCAGATTTTTCTCAGCATATGCTCCTGTTCCCGATGCGATAACTTTGTGCATGTAGTTCCGATTCGCGTGTACAATATGTCAAATTGTTCGTCTCGTGATGCTCTTCATTTTGTTCAATTGCACCATTTTCATTAGAGGTCATCTTGATACCCAAATCTTCGTTGGAAGAGGGCTAGTTGCTGTTAATCTCTGGTTCTTATCAGAACTTGGAGATTTGTCATTTTTGTATCATTTAATCTGTGCATCTTATGAGCATGAGCTCTACATGTGTTTTGAAGTATGCCATGCCATCTTTCCAGTGGTATAGTCCATGTATTTTTGTGATCTTTGTGATGACTAGCACAAGCATGCAAAGTAGGCCCCGTAATATTTCTGATTTCAGGGACTTAGTGATTTCTCTAAGTCCTTGTCTGTTGTAATTTTGTTGCCATGTAAACTTGATGATAGAGGGAGATCCATGCATATTTTGGAGATGTTCAGTAAGGATGTTTTGTAGCTATAGTTGTAATTGATCCATTCCTGCAATTGTTTGCAATTTTAGAGTACCATAGCATGACTCAATCTTGCTCTACTTTTGCTATAAAATATTTCTGGCAGATTCTTAACATGACATGCATTTTTGCCAAGCTTATTGTAGTTGATCCATACATGCCATGTAATTGTTCTTGACGTGGATAGCTTCTTAAACATGCCTTCTTGCTGTAGGTATGCTTGGTTTGTCATGCATTGCTCTGTAGTGAGTGAATCAAGCTCACAAAGAGGCCTACATATTAACATTTCTGCCATGCTCTGTTTTCTGCTAAGTCTGAAACCTGATAACGAAACTTGCTATGTTTACATGCTTGCCATCATATCCTCTGGTCCTTTTTGGCTTATGGTCAGTAAGGGACTTTTGTCATGTGCATTTAGTATAACACTACCATGCCTTGTTTTGCTATGTTAAGTTTCTGTAGCATATTGATTTCGTGCTCTGAACATTGCTACCTGATGCTGATTTCTGCCATGTCCAGTTTTTCACTAAGTCTGTGAACCTGTAATCTTTTGCACTTTTGCCATGCTTGTTTGAGCTGGATATGTTGTGAACTAGCAGTAGCTCAGTGTTCATCTTTTGTCAAGCATCTCCTGTAGATTACTTCCATGTGCTTTTTTTGCTACGTTGGGATGCTGTAGTATTGTTACTTGTTGTATTTTAAGTGCTATCTTGCTGTTTATCGCAGATTCGTGTCATTCTTGTTTTGCTTGTCATTTGCAAACCGTGCATCCGATTCCGGTGATCTTTATATCGATTTCGACCGAAATCATCTCATCTTTCCAGTGGCATGCTTGGTTTGCCAAGTTACTGCCATGTTCATCATTTCCCTTCCGGAGCACGCATATGCATCGCATATCATATCTTGCATATCACACATGTTTTGCATCATGTTGCTTGCGCATATCTCGTTGTTGATTGTGGTTCCGTTTGTTTGTGTTCTTGTTTTGGGTAGAGCCGGGAGACGAGTTCGTGAACGAGGAACCTGTCGAGTACGCTTACGAGGATCAAGCTTTCGACAACTCTGAGAATCTTGCAGGCAAGATGACCACCCCTCGAAATCACTTCTATCTTTGCTATGCTAGTTGTTTCGCTCTATTGCCATGCTCGCTACCTATCTCTTGCTATATCATGTCTCCTATTTCAGCCATGTCAGCCCCTAACCATCCTTTCCTAGCAAACCGTTGTTTGGCTATGTTACCGCTTTTGCTCAGCCCCTCTTATAGCGTTGCTAGTTGCAGGTGAAGTTGAAGTTTGTTCCATGTCGGAACATGGATATGTTGGGATATCACAATATCTCTTATTTAATTAATGCATCTATATATTTTGGTAAAGGGTGGAAGGCTTGGCCTTATGCCTGGTGCTTTGTTCCACTCTTGCCGCCCTAGTTACTGTTATACCGGGATTATGTTCCTTGAGTTTGCGTTCCTTACACGGTCGGGTGATTTATGGGACCCCCTTGACAGTTCGCCTTGAATAAAACTCCCCCAGCATGGCCCAACCTTGGTTTTACCAGTTGCTACCTAAGCCTTTTCCCCCGGGTTTTCGCGAGCCCGAGGGTCATCTTATTTCAACCCCCCCGGGCCAGTGCTCCCTCGAGTGTTGGTCCGAACCGAGCAGCCTGCGGGGCCACCTCGGGGAAACTCGAGGTCTGGTTTTACTCGTAGCTTGACTTATCCGGTGTGCCCTGAGAACGAGATATGTGCAGCTCCTATCGGGATTTGTCGGCACATTCGGGCGGCTTTGCTGGTCTTGTTTTACCATTGTCGAGATGTCTTGTAAACCGGGATTCCGAGACTGATCGGGTCTTTCCGGGAGAAGGTTTATCCTTCGTTGACCGTGAGAGCTTGTGATGGGCTAAGTTGGGACACCCCTGCAGGGTAATATCTTTCGAAAGCCGTGCCCGCGGTTATGAGGCAGATGGGAATTTGTTAATGTCCGGTTTTAGATAACTTGTCACTTGACCCAATTAAAATACACCAAGTGCGTGTGTAGCCGTGATGGTCTCTTCTCGGCGGAGTCCGGGAAGTGAACACGGTCTGTGTTATGTTTGACGTAAGTAGGTGTTCAAGACCTCTTCTTGGTCATTGCCAGATGACGCTCGTTCCATTGCTTCTCTTCTCGCTCTCATTTGCGCAAGTTAGCCACCATATATGTTTTTTGCCGCTGCAGCTCCACCTCTTTGCACCTCTTGTCCTACAAGCTTAAATAGACTTGATCTCGCGGGTGTGAGATTGCTGAGTCCCCGTGACTCACAGATACTTCCAACACCAGTTTCAGGTGCCGACGATGCCAGTGCAGACGATGGCGTCGATCTCAAGTGGGAGTTCGACGAGGAACGTGGTCGTTACTAGGTGTCTTTTCCTGATGATCAGTAGTGGAGCCCAGTTGGGACGATCGGGGATCTAGCATTTGGGGTTGTCTTATTTTCATCTGGATTTTGACCGTAGTCGGTCTATATGTTTGTATTTTGGATGCTGTATGATGATATTTATGTATTGTGTGAAGTGGCGATTGTAAGCCAACTCTTTATCCCATTCTTGTTCATTACATGGGATTGTGTGAAGATGACCCTTCTTGCGACAAAACCACTATGCGGTTATGCCTCTAAATCGTGCCTCGACACGTGGGAGATATAGCCGCATCGTGGGCGTGACAAGTTGGTAATCAGAGCCATCCCCGACTTAGGAGCCCCCTGCTTGATCGAATCGCTGGCGTTGTTGAGTCTAGAATAAAAATGTTTTGAGTCTTAGGATTATATATATCGGAGAGTAGGATTCTTTTACTCCTCAGTCCCTTCGTCGCTCTGGTGAGGTCTCCTGACGTAGAAGTTTTGACTACTCTCTCCTCAAATTTCACTAAATTTTTTTTTAGGATCACGCGGGTATCTTGGAATTGTTCCGATCGATTTGTGATGAGAACATTGTTCTTGGTGCCTCCTGTCATTTAGGGGTTGTGGCAGTGTCCCGGGGAGTTGAGCTCCGAGGTGTTGTCGTCACAATTTTATCGTTGCAGTTCTGGAATACCTGAGTTTCGCCGACATCGAAATCTCCTTTATGCAGTTGTTGGTGAGATCACCTCGACGCCACCCAGTACTGGGGCGGGAGTTTGGGAGTATTGCCATAACTTGTATAACGGATGTTTTTCGAAGGTTGAGGTAAACGATTTCCGAAGGTTTCTTGGTTATGTGTTGACGGATGGATACAGCTGGATCTAGGGATTGTTAGTTTGGGTGATATATATTTGTGTCCCCTGTATCCCCTACACCAGATTGCATAACCAGAAAGTTTCGGGAGTTTATAAGTGGGAATTCAAGTAGCCTTAGGATTTCTTTCCGACAGACGCATGATATGAGATTGGGGTTCGACGTCTAGTGGTCCGCCTGTATACGGTTGATTTTACAGTGGTCTCGTTGTGTCTTAAAGAGTCCATGGCTTTGCCGACTCGGGGATGCTTCGTATGTCATGTGCACAGCCTTGTACATGATGGTGCTGTATGATTGAGCCCGTGTGGGCCCCACCACGAAAACTTCGGACGAAATTTCTATCATATGTTTGTTCCGGCTTATTCTGCAAGCCAATACTTGGTTTTATTTTGTTTTGTGGTATTCGAGTTCCCTTCGAATTCATATGTTCATTCCATATCTTTTGCAAGTGGCTTCTCAACTTATGGAAGTGTGATGATTTACTACGGAATTCATTCGTTCATCTTCGTTCGAATGTTTATTGTGAAGACTATATGTTGCATTTCTGTCCATTGATTCTACTTATCTTTGTCTATCAAGATGCTAACGGATGTCACCCTCTTCAGGATGGCTCCGCCAACGCGTCAGAATCCGGATCGAAATGAAGGGAGTCAAGCGATCCCTCCGCCACCACCTCCACCTCCGGAGGCATGGCAATCAATCATGGCAGCCACCAACGCCAATGCTCAGATGATTCTGCAACTCTTGCAAGAACGTACTCAAGGGCAAGGCAATCAAGGCAATCAAGGTCAAGGCAACAATCAGTTTCACTTTTCCACTCTCAACCAGTTTCTCGCAAATCAGCCCAAGTCTTTCAGCTACTGTGCCGAGGCCACGGATGCCGATGATTGGCTCGTGGACATCAACAAGCATTTTGAATGTAGCAATGTCAGGCCTGAGGACTTTGTCAAGTTCGCTTCTTTCCAGCTCAAGGACCAAGCCGCTGATTGGTTTCAGCAATACAAAGATTCCAGAGGAGGTCGTGGGATTACTTGGACTGACTTCTGTCGGGACTTCAAAGCGCACCACATTCCACAAAGTGTTGTTGAGAGCAAGCGTGAGGAGTTCCGCAATCTCAAGCAAGGAAACATGTCTGTGTATCAATACAACATTCAGTTTCAGAAACTTGCTCGCTTCGCTAAGCAAGACGTTCCTGATGAGAAGAGCATGATCTATCACTTCCGAGGTGGTCTTAAAGAGGATCTGCAGTTAGCTCTCGTTCTTGTTGAGCCTACTCAGTTTGATCAATTCTACAATATGGCACTGAAGCAAGAGGCTGCTCAGCTCAAGTGTGAGGCTTCTAAGAAGAGAGTCAGGGATGCAGTTCAGTCTTCTTCTTCCTCACTTGTGTCAGCTAAGCAACAGAAGTTCTGGTTGCCTCCTCCTCCGTTTCGTCAGTCTTACCAGCAGAAGAACAAAGGTGGCCATAGTTCTTCCAACTCTTCCAACTCTGGCTATCAGAACAAGTCTCAGAGTCAAGCTCCCAAGTCCAATGCTCCTTATCACCGTCCACTCTCAGAGGTGACTTGCAACAAATGTCAGCAGAAAGGTCACTATGCTAACAAGTGCTTCAACCAGAGGCGTCTTCCTCCTCCTCCTCCTGTCAGATCTTCCAGCAATGCAGTGGTCAAGCATAATCCAAAGTCTGTTAAGGTGAACTTGATGAATGCAGCTCAAGCGGAGGAATCTACTGATGTGATAATGGGTAATCTCTCAGTTAATGATATTCCTGCAAAAGTTCTTTTTGATACTGGTGCATCGCTTTGTTTCATGTCAAGACCGTTTTTTGCCAAGCATGATTTCACTTGTTCTCATCTGAGTAAACCCATGGATGTCGTTTCTCCGGGTAAACGTTTGAGTTCTAGCATGATGGCTCCCGATGTTTCCATCAAGATGGGCGACTATAGATTTCAGTCTTCTCCAATTGTCCTTGGTGACTCGGATATTGATCTTATTCTCGGGATGGACTGGCTTTCTAAGCACAAGGCTCAACTTGATTGTGCTGCCAGAGAAATTCAATTGACACACTCGTCTGAGGATGTGATTATCTTTGCCGCTCGTGATGAAACCATTCGGTTTTTCTCTCTCAATGAGAAGGAAGAATTGGATGCCATCTCTCAAATTCCAGTCGTTTGCGAGTATCAAGATGTCTTTCCAGAAGAGCTTCCGGGTATGCCTCCGCACCGGCCAGTTGAGTTCGTTATCGAACTAGAGCCTGGTACTGTACCCGTTTGCAAGCGCCCATACAAGCTTGGACCAAACGAGCTGAAGGAATTGAAGAAGCAGCTCGATGAACAAGAACGTCTGGGTTTGATCAGACCGAGTTCTTCTCCATGGGGTTGTGGTGTTCTTTTTGTCAAGAAGAAGGATGGCACGGACCGACTTTGTGTCGACTACCGTCCATTGAATAAGAAGACAATCAAGAACAAGTACCCACTTCCCAACATCAATGAGCTATTCGAGCAACTCAAAGGTGCTAAAGTATTCTCGAAGCTTGACCTTCGTATGGGTTATCATCAGATTCGCATTCGTGAAGAAGATATTCCCAAGACAGCATTCAGAACAAGCTTTGGTTCTTATGAATATACTGTCGTGTCTTTCGGCCTTGTCAATGCTCCTCCGGTCTTCTCTCGGATGATGAATTTCATCTTCAACCCCTACACCAATGTATTCGTTCTGGTGTATCTCGATGATATCTTGGTCTTCTCCAAGAATAAGCAGGATCATGCCAAACATTTGCGGTTGGTGCTCGACAAGCTCAGAGAGTATCAATTCTATGCGAAGTTCTCCAAATGTGAGTTTTGGCTCGATGAAGTTCTTTTCCTTGGTCACATCATCTCCGCCAAAGGCATCGCTGTTAACCCCGAGAAGGTGTCCGCAGTTCTGGATTGGGAACCTCCTCAAAATGTCAAGCAGCTCCGCAGTTTTCTGGGTCTTGCAAGTTATTGCCGAAGATTCGTTGAGAATTTTTCCAAGATTGCAAAGCCTCTTTCCAACCTCCTACAGAAGCATGTGAAATATGTCTGGTCTCCTGAGTGTGAAGTCGCTTTCAACACTCTCAAACAGAAACTAGTCACAGCTCCTGTCTTGACTCCTCCTGATGAATCCAAGCCGTATGAAGTTTTCTGTGATGCTTCTCTCCAAGGTCTCGGTGCTGTGTTAATGCAAGAGAAGAAAGTTGTGGCCTATACCTCTCGGCAGTTGAAGCCCAACGAAAAGAACTACCCCACTCACGATCTTGAGTTGGCGGCAGTTGTCCATGCATTGGTTACATGGAGACATCTCTTGTTGGGAAGACAAGTGGACATTTTCACTGATCACAAGAGTCTCAAGTATATCTTCACTCAGCCCAACCTCAATCTCAGGCAGACTCGATGGGTCGAAATGATTCAAGAGTACAATCCGAGTATTGAATATACTCCAGGCAAGGCTAATGTCATTGCAGATGCGTTAAGCAGGAAAGCTTATTGCAACAGCTTAATTCTCAAGCCTTTCCAACCGGATCTTTGTGAAGCTTTCCGCAAGCTGAATCTCCAAGTTGTTCCTCAAGGCGTTCTTGCCAACCTCATAGTATCTCCTACTCTGGAAGATCAAATTCGTGAGGTACAACTCCTTGATGCCATGGTGAAGAAGGTGAAACGTGGTATCGACAAGGGCCTTTCCAAATACAAGTGCTATCGCATTGATGACAGAGACACTTTGTTCTTCGAGGACCGGATTGTGGTTCCGAAAGGTGATCTAAGGAAAGTCATAATGAACGAGGCGCACAATTCTCTCCTTTCCATTCATCCTGGAAGTACGAAGATGTATCATGACCTCAAGCAGTCGTATTGGTGGACTCGAATGAAGCGAGAAATTGCTCAATTCGTGAATGAATGTGATGTCTGCCGAAGAGTGAAAGCAGAACACCAACGACCAGCTGGTCTCCTCCAACCTCTTGCTATTCCGGAATGGAAGTTTGATCATATCGAAATGGACTTCGTGACTGGATTTCCCAAGTCCAAGCGCGGAAATGACGCTATCTTCGTTGTCATTGACAAGCTCTCCAAAGTGGCTCATTTCCTTCCAATCAAAGAATCCATCACAGCAGCTCAGCTGGCAGAGCTCTACACCTCCAGAATTGTCTCCTTGCACGGCATTCCACAATTGATTTCTTCGGATCGTGGAAGTATCTTCACCTCTAAGTTCTGGGATTCCTTCCAGAAGGCCATGGGCACTAACATTCGCTTCAGCACAGCTTTCCATCCTCAAACTAGTGGCCAAGTCGAGCGAGTCAATCAAATTCTTGAAGATATGCTCAGGGCTTATGTCATTTCCTTTGGCATGAAATGGGAAGATTGTCTTCCATATGCTGAATTCTCCTACAACAACAGCTTCCAAGCGAGTTCGGGCAAGGCCCCATTCGAGATTCTATATGGCAGAAAGTGCCGTACTCCTCTCAATTGGTCAGAGACTGGTGAACGCCAACTTCTTGGCAATGACTTAATCACTGAAGCTGAAGAAATGTGTAAAGTCATCCGTGATAATCTCAAAGCCGCGTAATCGCGCCAGAAGAGTTACTATGATAGTAAGCATCGTGATTTGGCTTTCGAGATCGGAGACCATGTCTACCTCCGTGTCTCTCCAATGAAAGGCACTCGTCGCTTCGGTATCAAAGGAAAGCTTGCCCCTAGATACGTGGGTCCTTTCAAGATCATTGGCAAAAGAGGCGACCTCGCCTATCAACTTGAACTTCCTTCCAACTTTGCGAACGTGCACGATGTGTTCCACGTGTCACAGCTCCGCAAGTGCTTCAAGACGCCTGAGCGCACTATCAACTTCGAAGAGATTGACCTTCAAGAAGATTTGTCTTATCATGAGCACCCCGTTGCTATTCTTGAAGAAACTGAGCGCAAGACTCGCAACAAGTCTATCAAATTCCTGAAAGTGAAGTGGTCGCACCATTCCGACCGGGAAGCCACCTGGGAACGCGAGGACCATCTCCGTTTCGAATATCCGGAGTTCTTTCAGTCTTAGATCTCGGGACGAGATCCTCTCGTAGTGGTGGAGTGTTGTAACACCCCGCATGTAACATGCCATATTTGTAACTCCGACTCTTGCCATTTCCGGCTATGTGTTTTGTTTTCCTCCGTTGTCGGGTTTTGTCTTTCGTTTTGTATTTTGTCTTGTCTTGCATTTTCATATCATATCATCATGTGCATTGCATTCGCATACGTGTTCGTCTCATGCATCCGAGCATTTTTCCCGTTGTCCGTTTTCCAATCCGGCGCTCCTATCTCCTCCGGTGCACCCCTCTAGCTTTCTTTCGTGTGCGTGTGTCAAACTTTCTCGGAATGTACCGAGGCTTGTCAAGTGGTCTTAATATACCACCCGGAGACTACCGGTCAAGTTTCGTTCCATTCGGAGGTCGTTTGGTACTCCAACGGTTAACCGGGCCTCCGCAATGTCCATTTGAGTATCCAGCAAAAAACCCCTCCAAAACCAGCCCAAAGCCCACCAAACTCTCTTCCATGCTCTAGGTCGTTCGATCACGATCGTGTGGGCGAAAACCGCACCTCATTTGGAGTCTCCTAGCTCCCTCTACCTATAAATGAGTGGACATCCCGAAAAACGAAATCTCAGACGAAACCCTAACCCTCTCCCTCCGCGCCGCGCCGGACGCGTCCGTCCGCGCCGGACACGTCCGCCGCCGCGTCCCGGCGAATCCGCCGTCGACACGTCACCATCTCTCTCTCTCTCCTCCCGCCGGCCCGCCGGGCCCGCGCGCCGGCCCTCCGGCCCGCCTCCTCCCGCCGCCGCC
>NC_057808.1:126310198-126360195 GCF_018294505.1 Triticum aestivum
CGCCCGCCGCCGCCGCCCTCCGGGCCCTCCTCCACCGCCGGCGACCGCCACCGCCGGTCCCTGCCCCGCCGCCGTCGGGCTCGGGCTCGAGCTCGGGAGCCGGCCCAGATCCGATCGAGGGTACTGCCCCGTTGACTTTCTCTCGCCCTAATATTTTCTAAGTCCCAGATTTTTCTCAGCATATGCTCCTGTTCCCGATGCGATAACTTTGTGCATGTAGCTCCGATTCGCGTGTACAATATGTCAAATTGTTCGGCTCGTGATGCTCTTCATTTTGTTCAATTGCACCATTTTCATTAGAGGTCATCTTGATACCCAAATCTTCGTTGGAAGAGGGCTAGTTGCTGTTAATCTCTGGTTCTTATCAGAACTTGGAGATTTGTCATTTTTGTATCATTTAATCTGTGCATCTTATGAGCATGAGCTCTACATGTGTTTTGAAGTATGCCATGCCATCTTTCCAGTGGTATAGTCCATGTATTTTTGTGATCTTTGTGATGACTAGCACAAGCATGCAAAGTAGGCCCCGTAATATTTCTGATTTCAGGGACTTAGTGATTTCTCTAAGTCCTTGTCTGTTGTAATTTTGTTGCCATGTAAACTTGATGATAGAGGGAGATCCATGCATATTTTGGCGATGTTCAGTAAGGATGTTTTGTAGCTATAGTTGTAATTGATCCATTCCTGCAATTGTTTGCAATTTTAGAGTACCATAGCATGACTCAATCTTGCTCTACTTTTGCTATAAAATATTTCTGGCAGATTCTTAACATGACATGCATTTTTGCCAAGCTTATTGTAGTTGATCCATACATGCCATGTAATTGTTCTTGCCGTGGATAGCTTCTTAAACATGCCATCTTGCTGTAGGTATGCTTGGTTTGTCATGCATTGCTCTGTAGTGAGTGCATCAAGCTCACAAAGAGGCCTACATATTAACATTTCTGCCATGCTCTGTTTTCTGCTAAGTCTGAAACCTGATAACGAAACTTGCTATGTTTACATGCTTGCCATCATATCCTCTGGTCCTTTTTGGCTTATGGTCAGTAAGGGACTTTTGTCATGTGCATTTAGTATAACACTACCATGCCTTGTTTTGCTATGTTAAGTTTCTGTAGCATATTGATTTCGTGCTCTGAACATTGCTACCTGATGCTGATTTCTGCCATGTCCAGTTTTTCACCAAGTCTGTGAACCTGTAATCTTTTGCACTTTTGCCATGCTTGTTTGAGCTGGATATGTTGTGAACTAGCAGTAGCTCAGTGTTCATCTTTTGTCAAGCATCTCCTGTAGATTACTTTCATGTGCTTTTTTTGCTACGTTGGGATGCTGTAGTATTGTTACTTGTTGCATTTTAAGTGCTATCTTGCTGTTTATCGCAGATTCGTGTCATTCTTGTTTTGCTTGTCATTTGCAAACCGTGCATCCGATTCCGGTGATCTTTATATCGATTTCGACCGAAATCATCTCATCTTTCCAGTGGCATGCTTGGTTTGCCAAGTTACTGCCATGTTCATCATTTCCCTTCCGGAGCACGCATATGCATCGCATATCATATCTTGCATATCACACATGTTTTGCATCATGTTGCTTGCGCATATCTCGTTGTTGATTGTGGTTCCGTTTGTTTGTGTTCTTGTTTTGGGTAGAGCCGGGAGACGAGTTCGTGAACGAGGAACCTGTCGAGTACGCTTACGAGGATCAAGCTTTCGACAACTCTGAGAATCTTGCAGGCAAGATGACCACCCCTCGAAATCACTTCTATCTTTGCTATGCTAGTTGTTTCGCTCTATTGCCATGCTCGCTACCTATCTCTTGCTATATCATGTCTCCTATTTCAGCCATGTCAGCCCCTAACCATCCTTTCCTAGCAAACCGTTGTTTGGCTATGTTACCGCTTTTGCTCAGCCCCTCTTATAGCGTTGCTAGTTGCAGGTGAAGTTGAAGTTTGTTCCATGTCGGAACATGGATATGTTGGGATATCACAATATCTCTTATTTAATTATTGCATCTATATATTTTGGTAAAGGGTGGAAGGCTCGGCCTTATGCCTGGTGTTTTGTTCCACTCTTGCCGCCCTAGTTACTGTTATACCGGGATTATGTTCCTTGAGTTTGGGTTCCTTACACGGTCGGGTGATTTATGGGACCCCCTTGACAGTTCGCCTTGAATAAAACTCCTCCAGCATGGCCCAACCTTGGTTTTACCAGTTGCTACCTAAGCCTTTTCCCCCGGGTTTTCGCGAGCCCGAGGGTCATCTTATTTCAACCCCCCCGGGCCAGTGCTCCTTCGAGTGTTGGTCCGAACCGAGCAGCCTGCGGGGCCACCTCGGGGAAACTCGAGGTCTGGTTTTACTCGTAGCTTGACTTATCCGGTGTGCCCTGAGAACGAGATATGTGCAGCTCCTATCGGGATTTGTCGGCACATTCGGGCGGCTTTGCTGGTCTTGTTTTACCATTGTCGAGATGTCTTGTAAACCGGGATTCCGAGACTGATCGGGTCTTTCCGGGAGAAGGTTTATCCTTCGTTGACCGTGAGAGCTTGTGATGGGCTAAGTTGGGACACCCCTGCAGGGTAATATCTTTCGAAAGCCGTGCCCGCGGTTATGAGGCAGATGGGAATTTGTTAATGTCCGGTTTTAGATAACTTGTCACTTGACCCAATTAAAATATACCAAGTGCGTGTGTAGCCGTGATGGTCTCTTCTCGGCGGAGTCCGGGAAGTGAACACGGTCTGTGTTATGTTTGACGTAAGTAGGTGTTCAGGACCTCTTCTTGGTCATTGCCAGATGACGCTCGTTCCATTGCTTCTCTTCTCGCTCTCATTTGCGCAAGTTAGCCACCATATATGTTTTTTGCCGCTGCAGCTCCACCTCTTTGCACCTTTTGTCCTACAAGCTTAAATAGACTTGATCTCGCGGGTGTGAGATTGCTGAGTCCCCGTGACTCACAGATACTTCCAACACCAGTTGCAGGTGCCGACGATGCCAGTGCAGACGATGGCGTCGATCTCAAGTGGGAGTTCGACGAGGAACGTGGTCGTTACTATGTGTCTTTTCCTGATGATCAGTAGTGGAGCCCAGTTGGGACGATCGGGGATCTAGCATTTGGGGTTGTCTTATTTTCATCTGGATTTTGACCGTAGTCGGTCTATATGTTTGTATTTTGGATGCTGTATGATGATATTTATGTATTGTGTGAAGTGGCGATTGTAAGCCAACTCTTTATCCCATTCTTGTTCATTACATGGGATTGTGTGAAGATGACCCTTCTTGCGACAAAACCACTATGCGGTTATGCCTCTAAATCGTGCCTCGACACGTGGGAGATATAGCCGCATCGTGGGCGTGACATCTGAGTCGCCAAAGCACCTTACCCGGCTTAAGTTCATCTCCTTAGCCATCCGAAGACCATGGAGCAAGGCCTCGTACTCAGCTGCATTGTTAGTACAAGGAAACATCAACCGGAGCACATAACAAAATTTGTTACCTCGAGGGGAAGCTAACACAACTCCAGCCCCCGAGCCCTCCAATTGCCTGGATCCATCAAAGTGAATAGTCCAATATGTGTTATCCGGCTTTTCCTCAGGCGTTTGTAGTTCTGTCCAATCGTTGATGAAGTCCACCAGCGCTTGAGACTTAATAGTAGTGTCTGGCACATACTTCAAACCATGAGGCCCAAGCTCAATGGCCCACTTGGCAACTCATCCTGTAGCCTCTCTATTCTGAATGATGTCTCCCAAAGGAGCAGAACTTACCACAGTGATGGGGTGACCCTGGAAGTATTGCTTAAGCTTCCGGCTCACCATGAACACCCCATAAACAAGTTTCTGCCAATGTGGATATCTTTGCTTAGACTCAATAAGCACCTCACTGATGTAGTAAACCGGGCGATGAACCAGATGCTCCTTGCCAGCCTCCTTGCGCTCCACCACAATTGCAACACTGACAGCACGCGAGTTAGCGGCCACATACAACAATAACAGCTCTTTATCAATGGGAGCCACAAGGACCGGCGGCTCAGATAACTGTCTTTTTAAATCTTCAAAGGCAGCATTAGCAGCATCGCTCCAGACAAAATTGTCTGTTTTCTTCATCATCTGATACAGCGGTATGAACTTCTCACCTAAGCGGCTTATGAACCGGCTTAAAGCAGCGATACGACCCGCCAGTCGGTGAACATCATTGATGCACGCCGGCTTAGCCAAAGAGGTGATTGCCTTGATCTTCTCTGGATTAGCTTCAATGCCTCTGTTAGAAACCAGAAAACCCAAAAGCTTGCCTGCTGGTACGCCAAACACACATTTGGTCGGGTTAAGCATCATTTTGTAGACCCGGAGATTATCAAAGGTTTCCTTCAGATCATCTATCAAGGTTTCCTTCTCTCTGGATTTCACCACAATATCATCCACATAAGCATGAACATTGCGCCCAATCTGATTGTGGAGACAGTTCTGTACACATCGCTGATAAGTCGCCTGGGCACTCTTGAGCCCAAATGGCATAGATACATAACAGAAGGCTCCAAACGGAGTGATGAAAGCCGTCTTCTCCTGGTCCTTAACTGCCATTTTGATCTGATGATAACCAGAGTAAGCATCCAAGAAGCTCAAACGCTCACAACCCGCAGTAGCATCAATAATTTGATCAATACGGGGAAGAGCAAAAGGATCAGCCGGACAAGCCTTATTTAAGTCCGTGTAATCCACACACATCCGCCAGGTGCCGTTCTTTTTAAGTACAAGCACCAGGTTAGCCAACCACTCTGGGTGAAAAACTTCAACAATAAATCCGGCCGCTAAGAGTCGGGCCACCTCCTCACCGATAGCTTTCCGTCTCTCTTTGTTAAACCGCCGAAGAAACTGCCTGACCGGCTTAAACTTTGGATCAATATTAAGAGTGTGCTCAGCGAGTTCTCTCGGTACACCTGGCATGTCAGAAGGTTTCCATGCAAAGATGTCCCAGTTCTCACAAATGAACTCGATGAGCGCGCTTTCCTATTTAGGATCCAGATTGGCACTGATGCTGAATTGCTTAGATGAGTCACCTGGAATAAAATCAACAAGCTTGGTGTCATCAGCCGACTTAAATTTCATCACCGGGTCATGTTCTGTGGTTGGCTTCTTCAGAGATGTCATGTCCGCCGGGTCAATGTTGTCCTTATAAAACTTCAGCTCCTCTGCTGCACAAACATATTCGGCATAAGCAGCATCACCCTCCTCACATTCCAGGGCTATCTTCCGACTCCCATGCACAGTAATGGTGCCCTTGTGACCCGGCATCTTGAGCTGCAAGTAAACATAACACGGTCGCGCCATGAACTTGGCGTAAGCTGGCCGTCCAAACAGAGCGTGATATGGGCTCTTGATCTTGACCACTTCAAAGGTTAATTTCTCGGCCCTAGAATCATGCTCATCTCCAAAGGCTACCTCCAGCTCAATCTTACCAACTGGGTATGCCGACTTACCGGGCACCACTCCATGGAAAACAGTGTTGGATATCTTTAAATTTTTGTCAGTCAACCCCATAAGTCGAAAGGTCTCATAATAGAGGATGTTGATGCTGCTACCTCCATCCATGAGTATTAGTGAATTTATATCCACCAACCTGAGGTGCTACCACCAAGGCTAACTGACCCGGATTGTCAACCCGGGGAGGGTGATCTTCCCTGCTCCACACAATAGGCTGCTCTGACCACCTTAAATAACGGGGAACTTCCGGCTCAACAGCGTTCACAGCTCTTTTATGAAGCTTCTGGTCTCGTTTGCACAAGCTAGTGGTGAACACATGATACTATCCACTATTCAGCTGCTTTGGATTGCTTTGAGAACCCGATTGCTGCTGCTGCTGACCTCCCTGACCAGACTGCTGATTATAACCACCTTGATTTCCCTGAAAGCCGGAATTTGAGCCGCCACCCGGGCCATGAAAACCGCCTCCACCTGAGCCGCTACCAGACCCATGGTTGCCATCGAACATGTTGGAATTCTTGAAAGCCTTCATGATCGCGCAATCCTTCCACAGGTGAGTGGCTGGCCTTTCCCGAGTGCCGTGTCTTGGACAGGGTTCGTTGAGCAATTGCTCAAGAGTAGGACCTGACCCGCCGGACCAAGGGGGCGGCCTCCCCTTGCGTCATTGATTGTTACCTTGTGAATTGGTGTTAGCCACAAACTCTGGGTTACCGTCGGCCTTACGCTTACTGCCTCCTTGATTCGCCGGGTTATGCTGCTGACCCTTTCCGTTGCCGTTCTTCTTTCCCTTCCCTGTCTTCTCTTCATCAGGCGCGGGATCCTTGGTACTATCAGAATCGACGTATTTGACTAGAGCCGCCATCAACTGGCCCATGTCATTACAATCACGCTTGAGGCGCCCCAGCTTCTGTTTCAGAGGTTCAAATCGGCAATTTTTCTCCAACATTAAGACTGCAGAGTCGGCATCCATCTTGTCAGACGAATGTATTATCTCCTTGAACCGGCGCACCCAATGAGTGGTGGACTCACCTTCCTCTTGCTTGCAATTAGTTAAGTCCACAATTGACATGGGCTGCTTGCAGGTGTCTTTGAAGTTCTGGATAAACCGGGCTTTTAACTCTGCTCATGAACCAATGGAATTAGGCGGCAGCCCCTTCAACCAAGTGCGGGCCGTTCCATCCAACATCATGGTGAAGTACTTGGCCATCGCCGCATCACTGACCTCCAACAGCTCCATGGCCATCTCATAACTTTCAATCCACGCCCCGGGCTGTGAATCAGCTGTATAATTTGGGACCTTTCGGGGTCCCCTGAAATCCTTGGGCAAACGCTCATTACGCAAAGCCGGCACCAAACAAGGAACGCCGCCGGTTCTGGTGGCCACTCCTGCCTCAACAGAAGTCGTTGGATAATCCAGGAAGGTTTGGTGAGCCGCCTGCTGAGCCGCCCACTCGTCTTCCCGACGTATCCTGTCTTGTACCGGGTTATGCCCACCTGGCTGGTTACGGCGCTGGGCGTTGCTTGACAAGGCCTCTGAATCCATATGTCTGTTGTAACTTGGGCTCCGGCTTGGGCGAGGAGTCAAATGAATCCTGTCTCGACTATAGGAATAAGCCTCCTGCTGAGCCAGAGCCGTCTGAAGAAGTTCTCTGACTCTTCGCGTCTCAACTGCTGTTGGAGAGTCGCCGTCCACCGGGAGAGCCGCCAAACGTGTCGATGCAGCGATCAGGTTTTCCAAAGGGTTGGAAAAATGACCCGGTGGTGTTGGTACGTAGCGAGGCGGGGCCGTATTCACGTGAGGAGGTTCCATCATCCGGGGCTGAACCGGTCCCTCTGCCCCGGATGTTACAAACTGATTTGCCTCCGGCGGGTTACTAGGGCCGGCTCCAGGCGTGCAGAAGAGATTCCGAGGATCATAGACCGGAGGCAAACGGGATTGAGCCTTCTGGTGCCTCCTCCTCATCACCTCGTTAGATGCGTTCAGGCTCATTGTAAGCTGGAAAAGCCTCTGACTGGATCTGTTGAGCCCGAGCATCCAAAGCCGCCCGCTCCGCGGCCAATCTGGTGTCCTCAGCTGCTAGGGCTTCTTTGGCTCGGGCTATCTCCTCACGTACCTGTGCTACCTCTGCATCATGCTCAGCTTGACTCGCCGGAATAACTGTGGCGGTTAACAGGACCGTCAACTTGTCCATGAGATCGATCAACGCCTGAGCCGGCGGGCGTACAGGGCCTCCTGCCCCGGCCGCTCCTGACCCGGAATTTATTGCTGCCGCAGCCGTAGAGTTTTGACCGGGCTGAGTGCCAGCCATGAAGATCCCTACTCTGCTCAGCGGCTCAAAGGGGTCCGGAATACTGCTGCCATCGGAACAGCCCCCAAGCCCGCCATCTTGCAATTGGTATAACGAATCCGTCTCACCAGTGGATGACTCACCATCGGAATAGACGGCCGTCTCACCGCCGTCCACGGATCCTTCAGAAAGTTCTCCTCCATGGATGCAACCTACGAAAGCACGCTTCACGGCGGGCTGAGCCCGGGCGGGTCTCGCACGCTGAGCCGTCTCGACGATGTCGGTGCAGATGTCCGGCTCAGGGCCCGGCTCGCCAATCCGGCCGATGAAGACGTGGATTCCACCGAAGGGGACCCGGTACCCGTACTCAATTAAGCCGGCGTCGTCGATGTAGATCTTGCCGCGACGACTCTTGGTCATCCGGCCCACAACGTATCCCTTGAGCCCTTCGAAGCTGCCCTTCAAGAACTCAAATCCACCGTGCGCTGGCCCCACGGTGGGCGCCTACTGTCGTGGAATTGTCACGGCAGATGTCCTCGTGAAAGGACTTAGTCGTGGAGCCATCGCAACTAGGAAGCTTAAAGGGGTTAAAGTGGGACAAAGGACACGAGGGTTTATACTGGTTCGGCCCCTTGCGGTGAAGGTGAAAGCCTAATCCAGTTGATGGGGAATTACTAGGGTTTCGATGACTAGGGAGCAAATCTGCTATGCCTAGCTCTCGATTTGATGTTACTTGCCCTAAGCCGCCGGCGGGTCGTCCCCTTATATACACGGGTCGATGCCCCGCAGCCTATAGAGTCCCGGCCGGCTCATAAACAGCGTCCGGCTCGGTGTCTAGTTAATCTTGCCTTACAACACAAGTCATGCCATACGGCGGTTTATCACTATGGGCCTTAAGCCGCCTACGGGCTTTAGACCCTTTATTGAACCGCCATCTTCAAGCTTGATATTGGGCTTCATATAATAAATCGTCATAGCGTAACCCGGCCCTCCTGGGCGGGTTACACTGGTAGTTATATCCCCAACAGCACTAGTTCGGCGAAGAGATGGTGATAAACGTGTAATATGGATGGTAGAATTATATTTTTATAATCTGAATAAATAAAAACAGCAAGGTAGCAAATAGTAAACGGGCACAAAAACGGTGTTTCAATGCTTAAAAACAAGGCCTAGGGTCCGTACTTTCACTAGTGCAATCTCTCAACAGTGCTAACATAGTTGGATCATATGATTATCCCTCAAAGTGCAACAAAGAATCATTCCCGAGTTCCTATTAGTGGATAACAAAAGATAGATATTGTTTGTAGGGTACGAGGCCACCTCAAAGCTATTCTTTCCGTTCGATCTATTCAAGAGTTCGTACTAAAATAACACAAAGCTATTTTTCCGTTTGATCTATCCTAGAGTTCGTACTAGAATAACACCAAAGCAAATTCATAAACATAATACTCAATCCACACAAAGAACTACGAAGGGACCCCAAAGTTTCCGTCAGAGAAAAACGTGAATCAACCCCTATGCATAGATTACCCCAATATCACCGCGGGAATCCGCGAGTTGAATGCCAAGACACATATCAAGTGAATCAATATGATACCCCAATTGTCATCTCAAGTATTCATACCGCAAGATATATATCTTGTGTTCTCATCTCTGAATATTCAATCCTACAAGACAAAACCTCATAGGGTAAAGATTCAATTCATCATAACAAGAGTATAGAGGGTAGCAACATCATATGATCGGACTATATTAACAAAGCCCATGATAGAGATCACGAGAGAGAGAGAGAGATATCAAACACATAGCTACTGGTACAAACCCTCAGCCCCGAGGGTGGACTACTCCCACCTCATCGTGGTGGCCGCCGGGATGATGAAGATGGCCACCGGAGATGATTCCTCCCTCCGGCAGGGTGCCGGAAAGGGTCTAGATGGTTTTCGGTGGCTACAGAGCCTTGCGGCGGCGGAACTTCTGATCTAGGTTAACCCCAAAGGGTTTCGGAATATTTGGGAATTTATAGTGCAAAGAGGGGGTGCGGGAGGCCACCGAGGTGGGCACAACCCACCTGGGCGTGCCCTGGTGGGTTGTGCCCCCCTCGGGGCACCCCCGTGTGCTGCTCTGGCCCAATGGATGTCTTCTGGCCCATAAAAAATCCCCGTGGAGTTTCGTTGCGTTTGGACTCCTTTTGGTATTGATTCCCCGCGATGTAAAAAACAAGCAAAAAAACAACAACTGGCACTGGGCAACTGGTCAATAGGTTAGTCCCAAAAAATGATATAAAGTTGCAATAAAATGATTGTAAAACACCCAAGAATGATAAAATAACAGAATGAATACTTCATAGATTATAGATACGTTGGAGACGTATCAGCATCCCCAAGCTTAATTCCTACTCGTACTCGAGTAGGTAAATGATAAAAGAAATAATTTATGAAGTGTGAATGCTAGCAAAGTGCATAAGTTTGATCAATGATAATTTCAATCACTCTTCTTAGCATCATAACAACAATTCTTTCTTATAAAACTTCTCATGTTATAGTGGCAACCAATTCACATGTTAAGGTTCAAACAATGAACTCTCTTGAAACTCAACAACCTATGTTCTTAGTCACCAAGCAATTGCAATTCAACTTATTCAACAGAGTTTAAGTAAGAGCTCCACATACTCAACTATCATATAGTCTTCTATGATTGCTAACACTCACCGCGTACACATGAGCAAAACGTTTCAAACAAACACATAGAAAGGTAGGGGCTTATTGTTTTGCCTCCCAACGTATTCCCTCAAGGGTGATGTCAACAATAATAACTCATGCTACCCATATTCAACTGGACATATGTGCCTAGATCTTTCCTCACCACATGATGCTTGCCAAAAGAGAAAAATAAAAAGGAATAGAGAGAATAACTTTGACTCTTTGCATAAAAATAAATACTAAAAATTAAAAGATAGGCCCTTCGCAGAGGGAAGTAGGGATTTGTAGAGGTGCCAGAGCTCAAAGCGAAAATTGAGAGATAATTTTTTTTGAGAGGCATACTTATCCCACCAACGAAAACGACTTAGAGCTCCCAACACTTTCCATGCTAGATATATCATAGGCGGTTCCCAAACATAAAATAAAGTTTATTCTTTTTTCCACCATACTTTCACTTTCCATGGCTAACCGTATCCACTGGTGCCCTCCAAACCAACACTTTCCCAGGAATTTATTATTTGACAACATAAAGTAAATTCATTTTTCATTTCGGGACTGGGCATCCCTAATACCTTTGCCTTACTCTCGTGCAATGACAAGTGAATAAACACTCATCGTGAGAATAACACATCTAGCATGGAAAATATTGGCCACCCCTCACCGCCTCGCGAGCGGTACGAGCACACAAAAGAGAAATTTATTTTGAATATTAGAGATGGCACATACAAATTTGCTTAGAACGGCAAAAGAATACCACATATAGGTGATACGTCTCCAACGTATCTATAATTTTTGATTGTTCCATGCTATTATATTATCTGTTTTGGGTGTTCAATGGGCTTTATTATACACTTTTATATTATTTTTGGGACAAACCTATTAACCAGAGGCCCAGCCCAAATTGTTGTTTTTTTTGCCTATTTCAGTGTTTCGAAGGAAAGGAATATCAAACGGAGTCCAAACGGAATGAAACCTTCGGGAACGTGATTTTCTGAACAAACGTGATCCAGAGGACTTGGAGTGGACGTCAAGCAATCAACGAGGAGGCCACGAGGCAGGGGGCGCGCCTATCCCCCTGGGCGCGCCCTCCACCCTCGTGGGCCCCTCGTGGCTCCACCGAGCTACTTCTTCCTCCTATATATACCTACGTAGCCCAAAAACATCAGAGGAGGAGCCAAAACCCTATTTCCACCGCCGCAACCTTCTATACCCGTGAGATCCCATCTTGGGGCCTTTTCCGGCGCTCCGCCGGAGGGGGCATTGATCACGGAGGGCTTGTACATCAACACCATAGCCTCTCCGATGATGTGTGAGTAGTTTACCTCAGACCTTTGGGTCCATAGTTATTAGCTAGATGGCTTCTTCTCTCTCTTTGGATCTCAATACAAAGTTCTCCTTGATTCTCTTGGAGATCTATTCGATGTAATCTTCTTTTGCGGTGTGTTTGTCGAGATCCGATGAATTGTGGGTTTATTATCAAGATTATTTATGAACAATATTTGAATCTCCTCTGAATTCTTTTATGTATGATTGGTTATATTTGCAAGTCTCTTTGAATTATCAGTTTGGTTTGGCCTACTAGATTGATCTTTCTTGCAATGGGAGAAGTGCTTAGCTTTGGGTTCAATCTTGTGGTGCTCGATCCCAGTGATAGTAGGGGAAACGACATGTGTTGTATTGTTGCCATCGAGGATAAAAAGATGGGGTTTATATCATATTGCATGAGTTTATTGTTGGAAATATGCCCTAGAGGCAATAATATAATGGTTATTATTGTATTTCCTTGTTCATGATAATTGTCTATTGTTCATGCTATAATTGTATTAACTGGAAATCGTAATACATGTGTGAATACATAGACCACAACATGTCCCTAGTAAGCCTCTAGTTGACTAGCTCGTTGATCAATAGATGGTTATGGTTTCCTAACCATGGACATTGGATGTCATTGATAACGAGATCACATCATTAGGAGAATGATGTGATGGACAAGACCCAATCCTAAGCATAGCACAAGATCGTGTAGTTCGTTTGCTAGAGCTTTTCTAATGTCAAGTATCATTTCCTTAGACCATGAGATTGTGCAACTCCCGGATACCGTAGGAATGCTTTGGGTGTACCAAACGTCACAACGTAACTGGGTGGCTATAAAGGTGCACTACAGGTATCTCCGAAAGTGTCTGTTGGGTTGGCACGAATCGAGACTGGGATTTGTCACTCCGTATGACGGAGAGGTATCTCTGGGCCCACTCGGTAATGCATCGTCATAATGAGCTCAATGTGACTAAGGAGTTAGCCACGGGATCATGCGTTACGGTACGAGTAAAGTGACTTGCCGGTAATGAGATTGAACAAGGTATTGGGATACCAACGATCGAATCTCGGGCAAGTAACGTACCGATTGACAAAGGGAATTGTATACGGGATTGATTGAATCCTCGACATCGTGGTTCATCCGATGAGATCATCGTGGAACATGTGGGAGCCAACATGGGTATCCAGATCCCGCTGTTGGTTATTGACCGGAGAGTCGTCTCGGTCATGTCTGCATGTCTCCCGAACCCGTAGGGTCTACACACTTAATGTTCGGTGACGCTAGGGTTGTAGAGATATTAGTATGCGGAAATCCGAAAGTCGTTCGGAGTCCCGGATGAGATCCCAGACGTCACGAGGAGTTCCGGAATGGTCCGGAGGTAAAGATTTATATATGGGAAGTCCTATTTTGGCCACCGGAAAATGTTCGGGATTTTTCGGTATTGTACCGGGAAGGTTCTAGAAGGTTCCGAAGTGGGGCCCACCTGCATGGGGGGACCCACATGAACGTGGGTAGTGGGGGCAAGGCCCCACACCCCTGGTCAAGGCGCACCAAGATCCCACCTTAGAAGGAATAAGATCATATCCCGAAGGGATAAGATCAAGATCCCTAAAAAAGGGGGATGACAATCGGTGGGGAAGGGAAATGATGGGATTTCTTTTCCCCACATTTGCCAACGCCCCAATGGACTTGGAGGGCAAGAAACCAGCCCCCTCCACCCCTACATATAATGGGGAGGCGCATGGGAGCAGCACCCCAAGCCCTGGCGCCTCCCTCCCTCCCGTGACACCTCTTCCTCCCCGCTTGCGCTTGACGAAGCCCTGCCGGGATCCCGCTACTTCCACCACCACGCCGTCGTGCTGCTGGATCTCCATCAACTTCTCCTCCCCCCTTGCTGGATCAAGAAGGAGGAGACGTCCCCGCTCCGTACGTGTGTTGAACGCGGAGGTGCCGTCCGTTCGGCGCTAGGATCATCGGTGATTTGGATCACGACGAGTACGACTCCATCAACCCCGTTCTCTTGAACGCTTCCACTCGTGATCTACAAGGGTATGTAGATGCACTCCTCCCCTCTTGTTGCTAGCATCTCCTAGATTGATCTTGGTGACACGTAGGAAAATTTTGAATTTCTGCTACGTTCCCCAACAGTGGCATCATGAGCCAGGTCTATGCGTAGATTCTATGCACGAGTAGAACACAAAGTAGTTGTGGGCGATCATTTGGTCAATATACTTGCGTTACTAGTCTTATCTTGATTCGGCGGCATTGTGGGATGAAGCGGCCTGGACCGACCTTACACGTACTCTTACGTGAGACAGGTTCCACCGACTGACATGCACTTGATGCATAAGGTGGCTAGCGGGTGTCTGTCTCTCCCACTTTAGTTGGATCAGATTCGATGAAAAGGGTCCTTATGAAGGGTAAATAGCAATTGGCATATCACCGTTGTGGCTTTTGCGTAGGTAAGAAACGTTCTTGCTAGAAACCCATAGCAGCCACGTAAAACATGCAACAACAATTAGAAGACGTCTAACTTGTTTTTGCAGGGTATGCTATGTGATGTGATATGGCCAAAAGGATGTGATGAATTATATATGTGATGTATGAGATTGATCATGTTCTTGTAATAGGAATCACGACTTGCATGTCGATGAGTATGACAACCGGCAGGAGCCATAGGAGTTGTCTTAATTTATTGTATGATCTGCGTGTCAATGAAAACGCCATGTAATTACTTTACTTTATTGCTAACCGTTAGCCATAGTAGTAGAAGTAATAGTTGGCGAGACAACTTCATGAAGACACGATGATGGAGATCATGATGATGGAGATCATGGTGTCATGCCGGTGACGAAGGTGATCATGCCGCGCCTCGAAGATGGAGATCAAAGGCGCAAGATGATATTGGCCATATCATGTCACTTTATGATTTGCATGTGATGTTTGTCATGTTTACATCTTATTTGCTTAGAACGACGGTAGCATAAATAAGATGATCCCTCACTAAAATTTCAAGAGATGTGTTCCCCCTAACTGTGCACCGTTGCGAAGGTTCGTTGTTTCGAAGCACCACGTGATGATCGGGTGTGATAGATTCTAACGTTCGCATACAACGGGTGTTGACGAGCCTAGCATGTACAGACATGGCCTCGGAACACAAGCAAAACACTTAGGTTGACTTCACGAGCCTAGCATGTACAGACATGGCCTCGGAACACAAGAGACCGAAAGGTCGAACATGAGTCGTATAGTAGATACGATCAACATGGAGATGTTCACCGATGATGACTAGTCCGTCTCACGTGATGATCGGACACGGCCTAGTCGATTCGGATCATGTATCATTTAGATGACTAGAGGGATGTCTATCTAAGTGGGAGTTCATTAAATAATCAGATGAACTTAATTATCATGAACATAGTCAAAAGGTCTTTGCAAATAATGTCATAGCTTACGCTTTAGTTCTACTAAGATATGTTCCTAGAGAAAATTTAGTTGAAAGTTGATAGTAGCAATTATGCGGACTGGGTCCGTAAACTGAGGATTTTCCTCATTGTTGCACAGAAGGCTTATGTCCTTAATGCACCGCTCGGTGTGCTGAACCTCGAGCGTTGTCTGTAGATGTTATGAAACATCTGACATACACGTTTTGATGACTACATGATAGTTCAGTGTGTGATGCTAACGGTTTAAAATTGTGGCACCAAAGACGGTTTTGAAACATCGCAGAACATATGAGATGTTCCAAAGACTGAAATTGGGATTTCAGACTAATGCCCACGTCAAGAGGTATGAGACCTCTGACAAGTTTCTTAAGCCTGCAAACTAAGGGAGAAAAGCTCAATCGTTGAGCATGTGCTCAGATTGTCTGAGTACTACAATCACTTGAATCGAGTGGGAGTTAATCTTCCAGATGAGATAGTGATGGTTCTCCATAGTCACTGCCACCAAGCTATTAGAGCTTCGTGATGAACTATAACATATCAGGGATAGACATGATGATCCTTGAGCAAGTCACGATGTTTGACACCGCGAAAGTAGAAATCAAGAAGGAGCATCAATTATTGATGGTTTGTAAAACCACTAGTTTCTAGAAGGGCAAGGGCAAGAAGGGATACTTCATGAAACGGCAAATCAGTTGCTGCTCTAGTGAAGAAACCCAAGGTTGAACCCAAACCCGAGACTAAGTGCTTCTGAAATGAGGGGAACGGTCACTAAAGCAGAACTACCCTAGATACTTCGTAGATGAGAAGGCTGGCAAGGTCGACAGAAGTATATTGGATATACATTATATTAATGTGTACTTTACTAGTACTCCTAGTAGCACCAGGGTATTAGATACCGGTTCGGTTACTAAGTGTTAGCAACTCGAAATAAAAGCTGCGGAATAAACGGAGACTAGCTAAAGGTGAGATGACGATATGTGTTGGAAGTGTTTCCAAGGTTGATGTGATCAAGCATCGCATGCTCCCTCTACCATCGAGATTGGGGTTAAACCTGAATAATTATTATTTGGTGTTTGCGTTGAGCATAGACATGATTGGATTATGTTTATCGCAATACGGTTATTCATTAAAGGAGAATAATGGTTACTCTGTCTATTTGAATAATACCTTCAATGGTCTTGCACCTAAAATGAATGGTTTATTGAATCTCGATCGTAGTGATACACATGTTCATGCCAAAAGATATAAGATAGTAATGATAGTACCACATACTTGTGGCACTGCCACTTGAGTCATATTGGTATAAAACGCATGAAGAAGCTCCATGTTGATGGATCTTTGGACTCACTCGTTTTTGAAAAGATTGAGACATGCAAACCATGTCTATTAGTATATATGCATGAAGAAAGTCCATACAGATGGATCATTTGGACTCACTTGATTTTGAATCACTTGAGACATGCAAATCATACCACATGGGCAAGATGACTGAAAGGCCTCGTTTTCAGTAAGATGGAACAAGAGAGCAACTTGTTGGAAGTAATACATTTGATGTGTGCAGTCCAATGAGTGCTGAGGCACGCATTGGATATCGTTATGTTCTTACTTCACAGATGATTTGAGTAGATGCTGAGAATATTTACTTGATGAAACACAAGTCTGAATTATTGAAAGGTTCAAGTAATTTCAGAATGAAGTTGAAGATCGTCGTGACAAGAGGATAAAATGTCTGTGATATGATCATAGAGATGAATATCTGAGTTACGAGTTTGGCACACAATTAAGAAATTGTGGAAATTGTTTCACGACTAATACCGCCTGGAACACCATATTGTGATGGTGTGTCCGAACATCATAACTGCACCCTATTGGATATGGTGCATACCATGATGTCTCTTATCGAATTACAACTATCGTTTATGGGTTAGGCATTAGAGACAACTGCATTCACTTTAAATAGGGCACCACGCAATTCCGTTGAGACGACACCGTATGAACTATGGTTTAGAGAAACCTAAGCTGTCGTTTCTTAAAAGTTTGGGGCTGCGACGCTTATGTGAAAAAGTTTCAGGCTGATAAGCTCGAACCCAAAGCGGATAAATTCATCTTCATAGAATACCCAAAACAGTTGGGTATACCTCCTATTTCAGATCTGGAAGCAAAAGTGATTGTTTCTAGAAATGGGTCCTTTCTCGAGGAAAAGTTTCTCTCGAAAGAATTGAGTGGGAGGATGGTGGAGACTTGATGAGGTCATTGAACCGTCACTTCAACTAATGTGTAGCAGGGCACAGGAAGTTGTTCCTGTGGCACCTACACCAATTGAAGTGGAAGCTTATGATAGTGATCATGAAACTTCAGATCAAGTCACTACCAAACCTCATAGGACGACAAGGATGCGTACTACTTCAGAGTGGTACGTAATCCTGTCTTGGAAGTCATGTTGCTAGACAACAATGAACCTACGAGCTATGGAGAAGCGATGGTGGGCCCGAATTTCGACGAATGGCTCGAGGCCATAAAATCCGAGAGGATCCATGTATGAAAACAAAGTATAGACTTTGAAAGAACTACTTGATGGTCGTAAGGCTGTTGGGTACAGATGGATTTTAAAGGGAAGACAGACAATGATGGTAAGTGTCACCATTAAGAAAGCTCGACTTGTCGTTAAGATGTTTTCCGGCAAGTTCAAGGAGTTGACTGCGATGAGACTTTCTCACTCGTAGTGATGCTAAGAGTCTGTTAGAATTATATTAGCAGTTACTGCATTATTTATGAAATCTTGCAGATAGGATGTCAAAACATTGTTTCCTCGACGATTTTCTTGAGGAAAGGTTGTATGTGATACAACCAGAAGGTTTTGTCAATCCTGAAAGATGCTAACAAGTATGCAAAGCTCCAGCAATCCTTCCAAGGATTGGAGTAAGCATCTCGGAGTTGGAATGAATGCTTTGATGAGATGATCAAAGATTTTGGGTTTATACAAAGTTCATGAGAAACTTGTATTTCCAAAGAAGTGAGTGGGAGCACTATAGAATTTTTGATGAGTATATGTTGTTAACATATTGTTGATCAGAAATGATGTAGAATTTCTGGAAAGCATCCAGGGTTATTTGAAAAGTGTTTTTAATGGAAAACCTGGATTAAGCTACTTGAACATTGAGCATCAAGATCTATAAGGATAGATCAAAAACGCTTAATAGTACTTTCAAATGAATACATACCGTGACAAGATTTTGAAGGAGTTCAAAATAGATCAGCAAAGAAGGAGTTCTTGGCTGTGTTACAAGGTGTGAGTATTGAGTAAGACTCAAGACCTGACCACGGTAGAAGAAAGAGAAAGGACGAAGGTCGTCCCCTATGCTTTAGATGTAGGCTCTACAATATGCTATGCTGTGTACCGCACCTGAAGTGTGCCTTGCCATGAGTTAGTCAAGGGGTACAATAGTGATCCAGGAAGGGATCACATGACAGCGGTCGAACTTATCCTTAGTATCTAGTGGACTAAGGAATTTTCTCGATTATGGAGGTGGTAAAATAGTTCGTCGTAAAGGGTTACGTCGATGCAAACTTTGACACTTTCGGATGACTCTGAGTAGTAAACCGGATTCGTATAGTAGAGCAGTTATTTGGAATAGCTCCAAGTAGCGCGTGGTAGCTACATCTACAAGATGACATAGAGATTTGTAAAGCACACACGGATCTGAATGTTGCAGACCCGTTGACTAAAACCTCTCTCGTAAGCATAACATGATCAAACCCTAGAACTCATTGAGTGTTAATCATATGGTGATGTGAACTAGATTATTGACTCTAGTAAACTCTTGGGTATTAGTCACGTGGCGATGTGAACTTTGAGTGTTAATCACATGGTGATGTGAACTAGATTATTGACTCTAGTGCAAGTGGGAGACTGTTGGAAATATGCCCTAGAGGCAATAATAAAATGGTTATTATTGTATTTCCTTGTTCATGATAATTGTCTGTTGTTCATGCTATAATTGTATTAACTGGAAATCGTAATACATGTGTGAATACATAGACCACAACATGTCCCTAGTAAGCCTCTAGTTGACTAGCTCGTTGATCAATAGATGGTTATGGTTTCCTAACCATGGACATTGGATGTCATTGATAACGGGATCACATCATTAGGAGAATGATGTGATGGACAAGACCCAATCCTAAGCATAGCACAAGATTGTGTAGTTCATTTGCTAGAGCTTTTCTAATGTCAAGTATCATTTCCTTAGACCATGAGATTGTAGAACTCCCGGATACCGTAGGAATGCTTTGGGTGTACCAAACGTCACAACGTAACTGGGTGGCTATAAAGGTGCACTACAGGTATCTCCGAAAGTGTCTGTTGGGTTGGCACGAATCGAGACTGGGATTTGTCACTCCGTATGACGGAGAGGTATCTCTGGGCCCACTCGGTAATGCATCGTCATAATGAGCTCAATGTGACTAAGGAGTTAGCCACGGGATCATGCGTTACGGTACGAGTAAAGTGACTTGCCGGTAACGAGATTGAACAAGGTATTGGGATACCAACGATCGAATCTCGGGCAAGTAACGTACCGATTGACAAAGGGAATTGTATACAGGATTGATTGAATCCTCGACATCGTGGTTCATCTGATGAGATCATCGTGGAACATGTGGGAGCCAACATGGGTATCCAGATCCCGCTGTTGGTTATTGACCGGAGAGTCGTCTCGGTCATGTCTGCATGTCTCCCGAACCCGTAGGGTCTACACACGTAATGTTCGGTGACGCTAGGGTTGTAGAGATATTAGTATGCGGAAATCTGAAGGTCGTTCGGAGTCCCGGATGAGATCCCGGATGTCACGAGGAGTTCCGGAATGGTCCGGAGGTAAAGATTTATATATGGGAAGTCCTATTTTGGCCACCGGAAAATGTTCGGGATTTTTCGGTATTGTACCGGGAAGGTTCTAGAAGGTTCCGAAGTGGGGCCCACCTGCATGGGGGGACCCACATGAACGTGGGTAGTGGGGGCAAGGCCCCACACCCCTGGTCAAGGCGCACCAAGATCCCACCTTAGAAGGAATAAGATCATATCCCGAAGGGATAAGATCAAGATCCCTAAAAAAGGGGGATGACAATCGGTGGGGAAGGGAAATGATGGGATTTCTTTTCCCCACCTTTGCCAACGCCCCAATGGACTTGGAGGGCAAGAAACCAGCCCCCTCCACCCCTATATATAGTGGGGAGGCGCATGGGAGCAGCACCCCAAGCCCTGGCACCTCCCTCCCTCCCGTGACACCTCTTCCTCCCCGCTTGCGCTTGGCGAAGCCCTGCCGGGATCCCGCTACTTCCACCACCACGCCGTCGTGCTGCTGGATCTCCATCAACTTCTCCTCCCCCCTTGCTGGATCAAGAAGGAGGAGACGTCCCCGCTCCGTACGTGTGTTGAACGCGGAGGTGCCGTCCGTTCGGCGCTAGGATCATCGGTGATTTGGATCACGACGAGTATGACTCCATCAACCCCGTTCTCTTGAACGCTTCCGCTCGCGATCTACAAGGGTATGTAGATGCACTCCTCCCCTCTCGTTGCTAGCATCTCCTAGATTGATCTTGGTGACACGTAGGAAAATTTTGAATTTCTGCTACGTTCCCCAACATTTACCCCTCTACATCATGTCATCTTGCTTAAAGCGTTACTTCGTTCTTATGAACTTAATACTCTAGATGCATGCTGGATAGCGGTCGATGTGTGGAGTAATAGTAGTAGATGCAGGCAGGAGTCGGTCTACCTGTCACGGACGTGATGCCTATATACATGATCGTACCTAGATATTCTCATAACTATGCTCAATTCTATCAATTGCTCGACAGTAATTTGTTTACCCACCATAATACTTATGCTCTTGAGAGAAGCCACTAGTGAAACCTATGGCCCCCGGGTCTATTCTCTATCATATTAATCTACCGTTATTTCTATTACCGTTTATTTTGCTTTCTTTACTTTTAGTCTTTATCATAAAAATACCAAAATATTATCTTATCATCTCTATCAGATCTCACTTTTGCAAGTGGCTGTGAAGGGATTGACAACCCCTTTATCGCGTTGGTTGCAAGGTTCTTATTTGTTTGTGTAGGTGCGAGGGACTTGAGCGTGGTCTCCTACTGGATTGATACCTTGGTTCTCAAAAACTGAGGGAAATACTTACGCTACTTTACTACATCACCCTTTCGTCTTCAAGGGAAAACCAACGTAGTGCTCAAGAGGTAGCAAGAAGGATTTCTGGCACCGTTGTCAGGGAGTCTACACATAAGTCAAGACATACCAAGTACCCATCACAAACTCTTATCCCTCGCATTACATTATTTGCCATTTGCCTCTCGTTTCCCTCTCCCCCACTTCACCCTTGCCGTTTTATTCGCTTTCTTTTTCGTTTGCCTTTTTCTCGCCAGATCTATTGTTTGCTTGTGTTATCATGTGCCTTCTATTTTCTTGCATCTTTGCTTGCTAAAAATCTATTAATATGGATCCACTTAAAGTGTTCTACTTGGATCATCTTCGATCCTTATGCGCTCGTGCTGAAACCCCAACTAGCCTAGTTGATGGGAAATCTTTATATGAGCATGCTCATTTTGTGCGTCACCGTTTGTCTGAAAGGGGGAGACTCTTATGGGATCAAATAAACATATTGATGTGTTATGCTTGGAATCTTTGTGAAATTTATGATTTTACTTGTTGCTCTAAAAACATTAAGAAACACCTTCCCTACCAATGTGAGTTTAGTGATAATGGAATCGTATCTTCGTATGCTAAGGGTGTTTATAATTACTATGATGTTCAACAAATTGAAGAATTTGTTGCTTTTAAGGGTGCTTATGAAATTGCTTCTTTGATTGAAACGTATGATGCTACTCTTTACAAATCTGAAAATTTTGCCATACTTAAATATTGTTATGATAATTATGCTTCCAATGCCTATGTTAAACCATACATTGAGGATTCCTCCGCTGTCCAAGAAGAGGCTAATATTTTGCAGGAGTCTATGGAGGAAGAAAATAATGATATGCATGAATCTATAGATAATTATGATTCCGATGATTTGATTGAAATATCCCTTGATGAACATGATGCTTGCTATTCTTGTGGCCATGATGCCAATATTTATAAAGATGAATTTGCTATAGTTCCATATGTTAAACATGAGATCGTTGCTATTGCACCCATACTTGATAGTTCCTTCGATGAAAAGCATGATCGCAATGATGTTATAATAAATTCTCTTGATGTCAATTGTGCTAATAATATGCAAAACCCTAAGCTTGGGGATGCTAGTTTTTCTATGTCTACTACTTGTTGCAATGATCATGATTGGGGTGATTCTTTTTATGATCTTGAAAATTTATTTAAGCCCCATGGTGAATATGAGATTGATAATAGTGTTTGCAATAATATTGAAAGTGGGTTTGATCCCACATATTTGGAGAGTGTTCAATCTTATGAAGTTTTTGACAAAAGTGGGTTTGGAGAGGTCATGACTTTAGTTAATGTTAATCCCACTATTTTGGAAGAGTGTCAACTTTGCATGCATGTGGATCGCGTTGAAAATATTTTATGTGATAGCTATTTTGTTGAATTTTCTTATGATCCCACATGTAATTATTATGAGAGAGGAAAGTATGATTTTAGAAATTTTCATGTTACTAAATTACATCTCGTTATGTTGAGATTGCTATTGTTTCTTTCCGCTTCCTTGCATATGCTAGTTTTTGCTTGCTATGATAATTTGCTTGCCTATAAGATGCCTATGCATAGGAAGTATGTTAGACTTAGATGTGTTTGTCACATGCTTTATGATGCTCCTTTTGTGCTTCAATTCTTGTCTTTGATGTGAGCATCATTAAAATTATCAACGCCTAGCTAAAAGGCTTTAAAGAAAAGCGCTTGTGGGGAGACAACCCAATTTTATTTTATTTTCTTGATTTTATTTCTGTTTAGTAATAAATATTTTATATATCCTCTGGTTAGATTTGTTTTTATGTTTTAATTAGTGTTTGTGCCAAGTGAAACCTATAGGATCTTCTTGGATGATAGTTATTTGATCTTGCTGAAAATTCCAGAAACTTTCTGTTCACGAAAACAATTGTTTAAAATCACCAGAACGTGATAAAATACTGATTCAAATTGCAGTAGATCAATAAACAAATTATCTAGTTCTTCCTATTTTGGAAGATTTTTCTGAGTTCCAGAAGTTTGCGTTTGATACAGATTACTACAGACTGTTCTGTTTTTGTCAGATTCTGTTTTTCGTGTGTTGTTTGCTTATTTTGATGAATCTATGGCTAGTAAAAGAGTTTATAAACCATAGAGAAGTTGGAATACAGTAGGTTTAACACCAATATAAATAAATAATGAGTTCATTACAGTACCTTGAAGTGATGTTTTGTTTTCTTTCGCTAACGAAGCTCACGAGATTTTCTGTTAAGTTTTGTGTTGTGAAGTTTTCAAGTTTTGGGTAAAGATTTGATGGATTATGGAACAAGGATTGGCAAGAGCCTAAGCATGGGGATTCCCAAGGCACCCCAAGGTAAAATTCAAGGACAACTAAAAGCCTAAGCTTGGGGATGCCCCGGAAGGCATCCCCTCTTTCGTCTTCATCTCGGTAACTTTACTTGGGGCTATATTTTTATTCACCACATGATATGTGTTTTGCTTGGAGCGTCTTGTATGATTTGAGTCTTTGCTTTTTAGTTTACCACAATCATCCTTTCTGTACACACCTTTTGAGAGACACACACATGATTCGGAATTTGTTAGAATACTCTATGTGCTTCACTTATATCTTTTGAGCTATATAGTTTTTTGCTCTAGTGCTTCACCTATATCTTCTAGAGTACGGTGGTGGTTTTATTTTATAGAAATTATTGATCTCTCATGCTTCACTTATATTATTTTGAGAGTCTTAAATAGCATGGTAATTAGCTTTAATTGTGAAATTAATCCGAATGTGATAGGCATCCAAGATGAGCATAATAGAAACTTCCATATTGAGTTCATTGAATATCATGAGAAGTTTGATACTTGATAAGTGTCTTGAGATATAAAGGTGGTAATATTAGAGTGTGCTAGTTGAGTAATTGTGAAATTGAGAAATACTTGTGTTAAGGTTGGCAAGTCCCGTAGCATGCACGTATGGTAAAAGTTGTGTGACAATTTTGACACATAAGGTATTCTTTTATTGCTTTCCTTATGAGTGGCGGTCGGGGACGAGCGATGGTATTTTCCTACCAATCTATCTCTCTAGGGGCATGCGTAGTAGTACTTCAAAGGCTAATAAACTTTTGCAATAAGTATATGAGTTCTTTATGACTAATGTGAGTCCATGGATTATACGCACTCTCAACCTTCCACAATTTTCTAGCCTCTACGGTATCGTGCATTGTCCTTTCTCGCCTTGAGAGTTGGTGCAAACTTCACCGGTACATCCAAACCCCGTGATATGATACGCTCTATCACACATAAACCTCCTTATATCTTCCTCAAAACAGCCACCATACCTACCTATCATGGCATTTCCATAGCCATTCCCAGATATATTGCCATGCAACTTACCACCGTTCCGTTTATTATGACACGCTCCATCATTGTCATATTGCTTTGCATGATCATGTAGTTGACATCATATTTGTGGCAAAGCCACCTTTCATAATTTTTCATACATGTCACTCTTGATTCATTGCATATCCCGGTACACCGCCGGAGGCATTCACATAGAGTCATATTTTGTTGTAAGTATTGAGTTGTAATTCTTGGGTTGTAAGAAATAAAAGTGTGATGATCATCATTATTAGAGCATTGTCCCATGTGAGGAAAGGATGATGGAGACTATGATTCCCCCACAAGTCGGGATGAGATTCCGGACTAAATAAAAAAAAGGCCAAAGAAAAAAAGAGAAGGCCCAACAAAAAAAAGAGAAAGAAAAAAAATGAGAGAAAAAGAGAGAAGGGACAATGTTACTATCCTTTTTCCACACTTGTGCTTCAAAGTAGCACCGTGATCTTCATGATAGAGAGTCTCCTATGTTGTCACTTTCATATACTAGTGGGAATTTTTCATTATAGAACTTGGCTTGTATATTCCAATGATGGACTTCCTCAAAATGCCCTAGGTCTTCGTGAGCAAGCAAGTTGGATGCACACCCACTTAGTTTCTTTTGTTGAGCTTTCATATATTTATAGCTCTAGTGCATCCGTTGCATGGCAATCCCTACTCCTCTCATTGACATCAATTGATGGGCATATCCATAGCCTATTGATTAGCCGCGTTAGTGTGAGACTTTCTACCTTTTTGTCTTCTCACATAACCCCCATCATTATACTTTATTCCACCCATAGTGCTATATCCATGGCTTGCGCTCATGTATTGCGTAAGGGTTGAAAAGCTGAAGCGCGTTAAAAAGTATGAACCAATTGCTCGGCTCGTCATCGGGGTTATGCATGATGAGAACGTTTTGTGTGACGAAATTGAAGCATGGCCTAACTATATGATTTTGTAGGGATGAGGTTTCTTTGGCTATGTTATTTTGATAAGACATAATTGCTTGGTTAGCATGTTTGAAGTATTATTGTTTTTATGTCAACATTAAACTTTTATCTTGAATCTTTCAGATCTAAATATTCATGCCACAATAAAAAGAATTACATTGAAAATTATGCTAAGAAGCATTCCACATCAAAAATTCTGTTTTTATCATTTACCTACTCGAGGACGAGCAGGAATTAAGCTTGGGGATGCTTGATACGTCTCCAACGTATCTATAATTTTTGATTGTTCCATGCTATTATATTATCTGTTTTGGATGTTCAATGGGCTTTATTATACACTTTTATATTATTTTTGGGACTAACCTATTAACCGGAGGCCCAACCCAAATTGGTGTTTTTTTCCGCCTATTTCAGTGTTTCGAAGGAAAGGAATATCAAACGGAGTCCAAACGGAATGAAACCTTCAGGAACGTGATTTTCTGAACAAACATGATCCAGAGGACTTGGAGTGGACGTCAAGCAATCAACGAGGAGGCCACGAGGCAGGGGGCGCACCTACCCCCCTGGGCGCGCCCTCCACCCTCGTGGGACCCTCGTGGCTCCACCGGCCTACTTCTTCCTCCTATATATACCTACGTACCCCGAAAACATCAAAGGAGGAGCCAAAACCCTATTTCCACCACCGCAACCTTCTGTACCCGTGAGATCCCATCTTGGGGCCTTTTCCGGCGCTCCGCCGGAGGGGGCATTGATCACGGAGGGCTTCTACATCAACACCATAGCCTCTCCGATGATGTGTGAGTAGTTTACCTCAGACCTTCGGGTCCATAGTTATTAGCTAGATGGCTTCTTCTCTCTCTTTGGATCTCAATACAAAGTTCTCCTCGATTCTCTTGGAGATCTATTCGATGTAATCTTCTTTTGCGGTGTGTTTGTCGAGATCCGATGAATTGTGGGTTTATGATCAAGATTATCTATGAACAATATTTGAATCTCCTCTGAATTCTTTTATGTATGATTGGTTATCTTTGCAAGTCTCTTCGAATTATCAGTTTGGTTTGGCCTACTAGATTGATCTTTCTTGCAATGGGAGAAGTGCTTAGCTTTGGGTTCAATCTTGCGGTGCTCGATCCCAGTGACAGTAGGGGAAACGACACGTATTGTATTGTTGCCATCGAGGATAAAAAGATGGGGTTTATATCATATTGCATGAGTTTATCCCTCTACATCATGTCATCTTGCTTAAAGTGTTACTCCATTCTTATGAACTTAATACTCTAGATGCATGCTGGATAGAGGTTGATGTGTGGAGTAATAGTAGTAGATGCAGGCAGGAGTCAGTCTACTTGTCACGGACGTGATGCCTATATACATGATCATACCTAGATATTCTCATAACTATGCTCAATTCTATCAATTGCTCGACAGTAATTTGTTTACCCACCGTAATATTTATGCTCTTGAGAGAAGCCACTAGTGAAACCTATGGCCCCGGGTCTATTCTCTATCATATTAATCTACCGTTATTTCTATTACCGTTTATTTTGCTTTCTTTACTTTTAGTCTTTATCATAAAAATACCAAAAATATTATCTTATCATCTCTACCAGATCTCACTTTTGCAAGTGGTCGTGAAGGGATTGACAACCCCTTTATCGCGTTGGTTGCAAGGTTCTTATTTGTTTGTGTAGGTGCGAGGGACTTGAGCGTGGTCTCCTACCGGATTGATAGCTTGGTTCTCAAAAACTGAGGGAAATACTTACGCTACTTTACTGCATCACCCTTTCCTCTTCAAGGGAAAACCAACGCAGTGCTCAAGACGTAGCAATAGGTAGGTATAGTGGACTCTTGAAAATAAGATTTGGGTTTAAGGGTTTTTGGATGCACAAGTAGTATCTCTACTTGGTGCAGAGTTTTTGGCTAGCAAAGATGGGGGGCAAGCACCACATGTTGAAGGATCTATGACAATATGACTTCTATGTGAATATGAGCAAACATAAATCATTACGTTGTCTTCCTTGTCCAACGTCAACAATTTCGGCATATAATATTTTGATGGGGGCTCACAATCACAAAAGATTTCTAGGATAGTATATTTGCATGTGAAAGTTCTCTTCCTTACACTAATTATTCGAGAATTGCTTGTATGACCAATATTGCGATTGTCAAGCCTCAAAAGATTTCACTTTCTAAACCCAATGTGAAGCTACCACTAGGCATGATATGATTTCAACTTCATGACATTCAATTTATTCAACAATTTACTCATAGGATATAAGTGAAGCACAAGAGCAATTCCAAACAAAAGAGCTTCATTGATGGGATGTGAATGCCGCTTACTTAGCCTCCTTGGAAACTATTTGAGGATTCTATTTTATTTAAAAACTTTCAGATATAAGTATTTTATTAAAACATCAAGCAAAACAAAATAAAACGACATTCCGAGGATAGCACACATCATGTGAAGAAGCTAAAACTTAGGCTCAACCAGTACTAACCGATAATTGTTGAAGGAAGAAAGGTGGGATGCCTACCAGGGCATCCCCAAGCTTAGATGCTTGATACTTCTTGAAATATTATCTTGGGGTGCCTTGGGCATCCCCAAGCTTGAGCTTTTGTGTCTCCTTAATTTTTCTCATATCACGGTTTTCCTAAATCTCAAAAGCTTCATCCACACAAAACTCAACAAGAACTCGTGAGATAAGTTAGTATAAACCAATGCAAAAACCTTATAGTTCTCTACTGTAGCAAATCACTAAATTTATTATTCAACATTGCATACTAAAGCCTCTGCATATTTAATACTCCTATCCTCAAATAGAATCATTAAACAAGCAAACATATGCAAACAATGCGAACATAATAGCAATCTGCCAAAACAGTACAGTCTGTAAAGAATGCAAGAGTATCAATACTTCCCTAACTCCAAACATTATGAAATTCTACCACACTGTAGAAAATTTATCATATCTTATTATGCAAAAAGTTTCAATTTTTTATCATATTTTGATTTTTCTAGGGAATTTTTGCAACAGTGCTAAACTTTCTGTTTTCAAACAGCAACATGTAGACTTACAAAATAAGCATGACAAAGGCTATCAATGCCACTTTTATTGAAATAAAAGATGCAAAACATTATTCTAAATAAAAGCAAGCAAATCCTAACAAAATAAATTGATGTTCCAAGGAAAACACATATCATGTGACGAATGAAAACATAGCTCCAAGTGAGGTTACCGATAATGTTGGAGACGAAAGACGGGATGCCTTCCGGGGCATCCCCAAGCTTAGTTGCTTGGATATTCCTTGAATATTTCCTTGGGGTGCCTTAGGAAACCCCAATATTAGGGTCTTGTCACTTCTTATTCTCGTCATATCGACATCTCACCCAAAACTTGAAAACTTCAATCACACAAAACTTAACGGAACTTTGTGAGATAGGTTAGTATGATAAAAAGCAAACCATTTCACTTTGGTACTACCAAATACAAGATTCATAGTTGTTCTCACACTATGCCTACTGTAGCATATCATTTCCGCAATTTATATTGAGCAATATAAGCCATAGAAACTAGAAAACAAGCAAACTATGCATTGAAAACAGAATCTGTCAAAAACAGAACAGTCTGTAGTGATCTGGATAACTACTATACTTCTGCTACTCCAAAAATTATGAAAAAAATTGGACCACGTGAGAAATTTGTGTATTAAACTTATTAAAAAATAATCAACTCAATAGCACTCTTCTGTTAAAAATTAGACTAATTTTCGTGAGCGCAAAAGTTTCTGTTTTTCAGCAGGGTCAAATCAACTATCACCCAACATGATCCCGAAGGTTTTACTTGGAACTTTATTGAAACAAAAGCAATAAAACATGATAAATACATTAGCATAATCATGTTAACACACAAAAACAGTAGGTAAAAGTGTTGGTTTGTCTCCCAACAAGCGCTTTTCTTTAATGCCTTTTAAGCTAGGCATGATGATTTCAATGATACTCACATAAAAGATAAGAATTGAAACATAGCAAGAGCATCATGAATCACATGGCAAGCACATTTAAGCCTAACCCACTTCCTATGAATAGGGATTTTGTGAGCAAACAACTTATGGGAGCAATAATCAACTAGCATAGGAAGTCAAAACAAGTGCAACTTCAAAACTTTCAACACATAGAGAGGAAACTTGATATTATTGCAATATGTAAAAGCATATGTTCCTCCCTCATAATAATTTTCAGTAGCATCATGAATGAATTCAACAATATAGCTATCACATAAAGCATAAGCAAATTTATTCTCATGAATAGTAGTGGGGGAAAACTCAACAAAATAACTATCATGTGATTGAAAATTAAAATCATGATGATAAGTTTCGTGGTTATCATTATTCAATATAGCATACATGTCATCACCATAATCATCATAGATAGCAATCTTGTTCTCATAGTCAATTGAAACCTCTTCCAAAATAGTGGATTCATCACTAAATAAAGTCATGACCTCTCCAAACCCACTTTCATCATTATTACAATAAGATTCAACACCCTCCAAAATGGTGGGATCATTAGTACCTAGAGTTGACACTCTTCCAAACCCACTTTCATCAATATAATCATCATAAATAGGAGGCATGCAATCATCATAATAAATTTTCTCATCAAAACTTGGGGGACTAAAAATATCATATTCATCAAATATAGCATCCCCAAGCTTATGGCTTTGAATATCATTAGCATCATGGATATTCAAAGAATTCATACTAACAACATTGCAATCATGCTCATCATTCAAATATTTTGTGCCAAGCATTTTATTGACTTATTCTTCTAATAATTGAGCACAATTTTCAAATGCATCATTTTCAAGAAAGATATTATAAAGATGATCAATAATATGATGCAACCTAAATTCCATTTTTTATGTAGTTTTCTTTTATGAACCAAACTAGTGATAAAACAAGAAACTAAAAGATTCAATTGCAAGATATAAAGATATACCTTCAAGCACTCACCTCCCCGGCAACAACGCCAGAAAAGAGCTTGATGTCTACTACGTAACTTTATTCTTGTAGACACGTGTTGGGCCTCCAAGCGCAGAGTTTTGTAGGACAGTAGCAATTTCCCCTCAGGTGGATGACCTAAGGTTTATCAACCCGTGAGAGGTGTAGGATGAAGATGGTCTCTCTCAAACGACCCTGCAACTAAATACAAGAAATCTCTTGTGTCCCCAACACACCCAATACAATGGAAAACTGCATAGGTGCACTAGTTTGGCGAATAGATGGTGATAAACGTGTAATATGGATGGTAGAATTATATTTTTATAATCTGAATAAATAAAATCAGCAAGGTAGCAAATAGTAAACGGGCACAAAAATGGCGTTTCAATGCTTAAAACAAGGCCTAGGGTCCGTACTTTCACTAGTGCAATCTTTCAACAGTGCTAACATAGTTGGATCATATGATTATCCCTCAAAGTGCAATAAAGAATCACTCCCGAGTTCCTATTAGCAAAGAACAAAAGATAGATATTGTTTGTAGGGTACGAGGCCACCTCAAAGCTATTCTTTCCGTTCGATCTATTCAAGAGTTTGTACTAAAATAACACAAAGCTATTTTTCTGTTTGATCTATCCTAGAGTTAGTACTAGAATAACACCAAAGCAAATTCATAAACATGATACTCAATCCACACAAAGAACTACGAAGGGAACCCAAACTTTACATCGGAGAAAAACGTGCATCAACCCCTATGCATAGATTACCCAAATATCACCGCGGGAATCCGCGAGTTGAATGCCAAGACACATATCAAGTGAATCAATATGATACCCCAACTGTCACCTCAATTATTCATACCGCAAGATATATATCATGTGTTCTCATCTGTGAATATTCAATCCGACAAGACAAAACCTCAAAGGGTAAAGATTTAATTCATCATAACAAGAGTATAGAGGGTAGAAACATCATATGATCCGACTATATTAATAAAGCCCAGGATAGAGATCACGAGAGAGAGAGAGAGAGATCAAACACATAGCTACTGGTACAAACCCTCAGCCCCGAGGGTGGACTACTCCCACCTCATCGTGGTGGCCGCCGGGATGATGAAGATGGCCACCGAAGATGATTCCCCTCTCCGGCAGGGTGCCGAAAAGGGTTTATATTGGTTTTCGGTGGCTACATAGCCTTGCGACGGCGGAACTTCTGATCTAGGTTAACCCCAAAGGGTTTCGGAATGTTTGGGAATTTATAGTGCAAAGAGGGGGTGTGGGAGGCCACCGAGGTGGGCACAACCCACCTGGGCATGCCCTGGTGCTGCTCTGGCCCAATGGATGTCTTCTGGCCCATAAAAATCCCTGTGGAGTTTCGTTGCGTTTGGCTCCGTTTGATATTGATTTCCTGTGATGTAAAAAACAAGCAAAAAAACAGCAACTGGCACTGGGCACTGGGTCAATAGGTTAGTCCCAAAAAATGATATAAAGTTGCTATAAAATGATTGTAAAACACCCAAGAATGATAAAATAACAGCATGAATACTTCATAAATTATAGATACGTTGGAGACGTATCAACATGCAATTTCAAAAAAATTCCTACGCTCACGCAAGATCTATCTAGGAGATGCATAGCAACGAGAGGGGAAGAGTGTTTCCATGTACCCTCGTAGACCGAAAGCGGAAGCATTAACTTAACCCGGTTGATGTAGTCGAACGTCTTCTCGATCCGACCGATCAAGCATCGAACGTACGACACCTCTGAGTTCTGCACACGTTCAGCTCGATGACGTCCCTTGAACTCTTGATCCAGCAAAGTGTCGAGGGAGAGTTCCATCAGCACGACGGCGTGGTGACGGTGATGGTGAAGTGATCCGCGCAGGGCTTCGCCTAAGCGCTACGGGAATATGACTGGAGGCGTAAATTGTGGAGGGGGGGCGCACACGGCTTGGAACAATTGATCTGTGTTAGAGGCACCCCCACCCCCGTATATAAAGGAGGGAGAGGGGAGGAGGCTGGCCCTAGGCACCCCCTAAGTAGGAGTCCTACTTGGGCTCCTTGTAGGATTCGCCCCCCTTCCTTTTATCGGAGGGGGAAAGGTGGAAGGAGAGAGAGTGAGAAGGAAAGGGGGGCGCCGCCCCCTCCCCTAGTCCAATTCAGACTCCCTCTTGTGGGGGGCGCGCCACCTCTATGTGGGCTGGTGTGCCTCCCTCCTATGGCCCATATGGCCCATATCTTCCGCTGGGGGTTCCGGTAACCCCCCCGGTACTCCGATATGTACCCGATACATTCCGAAACACTTCCGGTGTCCGAATACTATCATCCAATATATCAATCTTTACGTCTCGACCATTTTGAGACTCCTCGTCATGTCCATGATCTCATCCAGGACTCCGAACAACATTCGGTAACCAAATCACATAACTCATATAATACAAAATTGTCACTGAACATTAAGCGTGCGGACCCTACGGGTTCGAGAACAATGTAGACATGACCGAGATACCTCTCTGGTCACTAACCAATAGCGGAACCTGGATGCTCATATTGGTTCCTACATATTGTACGAAGATCTTTATCGGTTGTACCGCAATGATAACATACGTAATTCCCTTTGTCATCGGTATGTTACTTGCCCGAGATTCGATCGTCGGTATCTTCATACCTAGTTCAATCTCGTTACCGGCAAGTTTCTTTACTCGTTCCATAATGCATCATCCCGCGACTAATTCATTAGTCACATTGCTTGCAAGGCTTATCATGATGTGCATTAGCGAGAGGGCCCAAAGATACCTCTCCGATACTCTGAGTGACAAATCCTAATCTCGATCTATGCCAACCCAACAAACACCTTCAGAGATACCTCTAAAGCATCTTTATAATCACCCAGTTACGTTGTGAAGTTTGATAGCACACAAGGTATTCCTCCGGTATTCAGAAGTTGCATAATCTCATAGTCAAAGGATATGTATATGACATGAAGAAAGCTATAGCAATAAAACTGAACGATCAACTATAACATCCCAAATTTTCAATTTGGAATGTTTTACAATTATTAGCTAAGCATCTATGCATTTTGATTGAAATTGAGTGGCATTTGAAAATTTCAGAGGTAGTTGAGTTTGTGTTGTGAATTTGAACTTGATTTGGCATTGAAATTTATTTCAAATATCCCTGACAAATACTTGATCAAAAGTATGAGAGGAGCTAACATGACACTCCAAAAATGTCAGAAGAAATGTATTGCCAAAAAGTTTGAATTCAAATCTGAATTTTATTTGGGATTTCCAGAAATTGTTTTTTTAGTTTGAGTTTTACCTTTGGAAAAATGTCCACGTTGTAGGATTAATTCCCTTGAGAATTTTGATATATATATGTCCTATAAAAAATATATTTTTATATTTTTCCTTCCCTCTATTTCAAAAAAAGGGGAAAGCCTCAGGCGCCAGCCAGGCCAACCAGCCCAGCCAGCGCCGAGCGCAGCCCACCAGCGGGCCAGACGCAGCCCAGCGACGCCGAGCTGGCCTGCCCCAGCGCGCCCGCACGCCCGAACCCTCTCCCGACCGGTCGCCCGATCGCCCCCACCCCTCCCTCTCTCACTGACGCGCTGGCCCCACCTCTTTCTTTCCCCTCGCGCACGGCACGCCGCATCGGAGCACGCGCAGAGCGCGCCCGACACCGCGATCTTCTCGGGATCGGGATCCCGCGTCGCCCCCTCGTCCAAGTCCATGTCCTATAAGTTCCCCTCGCTCTCCTCTCCCGAACCCCCTAAAAAACCCTAGCCCGAAACGCACCACAGCTCACGCCCTCCTCCTTTGGATCCCGCCGCCGCCTCGGTTCGCCGCCGCCGCTGCCACCGGTGAGCATCCCCCCTTGCTTCCAAGCTACACCACCCGAACCCCCTGTTCGTTCCTCATCTCCCTGACATCCTCTCTTCTCCCAGGGAGCCCCGAAACCGTCGTCCCCGAGCTCGACCGCCGCCCGCCGGAACTGCAGCTCACCAGGGAGTCGTCGCCGTCGCCCCGATCGCCACCGTCATCCCCGAGCTCCACCAACTCCACCCCCGCCTCCGCAACTCTTCGCCGCACCTCTCTGACACCTTCGCCGACCTCCCCGACTACCGGAGCCGCCGCCGCCGTCTCCGTTCGTCGCCGCCGACGCTGTAAGCCCGAGCTCCCCTCCACCGTTGGATCTCGCATGTATGGCCTAGATTAGAAGCAACGAAGGGGTACGGTTTTATTTAATAGATCGGTTTTACTTACGGTTTTTTTGTTAGATCAAACCGGTCGACTTTTCTGTTTAGCCGCGGGCGCTTTTTTATTTAGATTTTGCCTGAGCGGCATATAGGCCCAATAGCGCGGTTTTCTCTTTAGTTTTATTTCTTCGTTTCTGTTTTAGCAGAATAGTTCTGTTTTTGTTTTTGCTATTTCTTTTAGTTGGTTCAATATTTTTAGTTGATTTTTTTGTGAGTTTGCAAATTTGTTGTAGTTTCTGTAGAAAATATGTTTAGCCATGTTTAAATTATTAGAAATAGTTTTATATTAGATTTAGACAGATTAGTTTTTCTGCCACAAATTGAGCTAGGATTATTATTTTTTTGTGATTCTTTTTGCTACTGCTTAGTTTTGACCATGCCTAGCAGTAGGAACTTGTTTGGGTATTTTAGATTTAATAAACAATTAGTTTTATGTCGAAATCAAGTTTTTCTTGTTTATTTAGCTAACTGCTGTTTTCCTACTGTTCTAGTTAGCAAATTATTTTATTTTTATTATTTTATATTTTATTTTAGATTAGTTTCTGTAGCTACAGAGGATGAACTTTTATTTACAGTAGAATAAAACTTTTATTTTATTTTCTTTGCTAGGATTGTTTTAGGCATAATAGGAGTTCTATAATAGCTTTTGATGTGATTCTTTTTGCTCCTAGTTTGTATGATGTTTTTCCTTCTGTTAGTTAGCAAAACCAATGCTTAGGTTCTGTTAAGAAAAGTTTTAGTTGTGTAAAACTATTTCTTAGTTGTTGCTTGATATGATGAAAACCTTGATTTGGTTTCTCCGAGTTTTTCTTTGGTTTTGGTTTGAGTGCTTGGGTGTTTTACTTCAACTTGCTGTTATGTTATATTATGCTATACTTATTTGTGCTATTGTTTGACTCGGTAGAATTCCCGGAGTGCGAAGCCTGCTATTACGAGTCGCTAGCTTTCGAAGACCGTCAGCCAGGCAAGTCATTTGATCATGTTTTTACAATACCTATGCTTTTATTGCATTAGAGTTATACCTCCCCACCATGCATGCAGTAGGAGAATTTTGTTAAGTTATGTTCTTGAGTAGTATCATGAGGTAGGATGAACCCTTCTCCCTTGTTACCGATGCCCGGGACGATGTAGTTTATTTTGCTATGCTCGTAGACGGGGTTGGTTGAGTGATTCATAAGGGAGATGCGAGAGTCAAGATGATGAAAACCCCATGACATCAAGCTCAAGATGGACTTCAAAATTCACTACTGGGTGGAGGACGGTTGACGGGCACCCTGGAGAAACCAGCGGATGGCCGGGATGCATGGAGAAGCGCCATGACATCTTGCGGAAAGCTTCACCCAGCCACGAAGAGACGGATGGATACCCCATTGACCGGAAGCTTACCTGTGCAGCCGCAAGCCATTATGGGTTCTGGCTTGGTCGACCCTAGGCGTGACTCTAGCCGGACGGTGCTACGAGATGTAGAAGAACGGTAGGATTGGATGGGCACCGGCAGTGGCCCAGAGGAACTCTTCGGAAGACCCTGTTTCGTTCGTCCCGTCTTCAAACACCAGGAAGTGCGAAGACTTAAAGGAGGGAACGATTCTTGCGGGTAAAGTGCACAAACCTCTGCAGAGTAACAACCTAATCGATTAGCCGTGTCCCCGGTTACGGACAAATGAGCCTCTGGAATTGGAGTATTTCGGATATCTCAACACTGAACTTAATAAATTAATTGAGGGGGGTTATTTAATAATTGGGAGCGAGACATTGGTTGGCGGAACCATCTCAATAACTACCAACATTTTGTAGTAATTGCAAACAAGTCCTTGTTGTAGGGAAAAATTGGCTTTTTCGCAAAACAATGAAACTTAGAGCCCCACAGCCAAATTGCATATAGTATTAGTAATTTTATTGTTGTTCTCTATTCATGACTTGCCGACATATTCAAAATGCTGACCTACATGGCTGCAACGTCTTATGTTGCAGAGGAATTTTCCGATCAGGAGTGAGGCTACGATCCACGCTTGGCGATTGCCCTATGGAGTCGGATGGACTCGCTATTCGTCTACGCTTCCGCAGCTTTATTTAGTTTATTTCTCATGAGTTGGCCTTCGGCCGAATTTATTATGATGTAATAAAGACTCGATATGAGAATCGTGTAATAAATTCAGGTGTGATTGAACTTTGAATCTTTGCATCAATGTACTGTGTGTGCCAGCATGATCTTGGGATGGTACAGCTACACAGAGACTTGACCGATTTCGGGTCGGGTCGTTACAGAGATGGTATTCAGAGCACACGCTGACCGTAGGACGTAACCCCTAGGATCGGAAAGCCATAGGAAGAGACTATTTTATTTTATGTCCTTATCATTCCGTAATTCTCCCCTGTTCATTTCTGACTTCTCTCCGATTTTCAACATTCTAGATGGCCGCCGAGTTCACCCCAGTTCTACTACCGGAGTTTTGCGAGCCAGATGAGATGATGCTTCTCGGCAAGAAGCTGGTTCAGATTGTGAAAAAGCTGAAGATTGCCCTGCCCTCAATCACCGGGAAGCCTATCAATGCACTTCCGACGGATACCCGCTACAGGATTATGGTGCACATTCCAGGGAGGACCTTCAGAGCCCATTGACTTTGAGTTTACCGATTTCACTTGGATCCTCGGAAGAGACATGGCGATTTATCGTGCACTTGGACATCTCCGAGAAGAGTACAGGGCCGAGCTCGACCCATCAGACCTCGCCATGATTTCTCGCAGAGCTAGGAATGGAGATATCATCCGTACCGTAGAGGACGACTCCATTCTTTCATATGTCCAAGACTTGGAGAGTCTCATCAGGAACCGGGAAATCCAGACGCGCCGAAACTCGAAGGTACACAGGAGGTTGTTGTTCCGTGAACTGGAACTGGAGGAGAAAGCACGCGCGGACTTCCTTGAACATGAAGAAGAAGTCAAGGATTTTATGGAGAGAATCGAGGTCCGGGATAAATATATTGCCACACTGGAGGAGAAGATAGACCTGGGAGAAGACCTTTTTCCGAGTGGAGATGATGGACCTCTCGTGAGCAATGACCAGGATTATGAAGAGAGCTCCACCGAAGGAAGCCGCAAGAGGAGACGCCGCACCGGAGGACGCAAGAATAATTGATGAAGACATTTAGTCGACCGCCATGTTATTTTATTTTTTTCGTCGATCAGTTAGGCCGTTATTTTCGATTAGTCGTGAGATTTTTTTTTGTAATCCCAGATTGAACCTTGTTTGAGATGAATGAATAAATGATTGGTGTGATTATGATTGTGCATTCATATGGGTAGTGCTATTTTCTCATTAGACCCTTGTTCTATTCTAATTTCTCATCCACTCCAAAACACTAGATGCCTCCGAGACGTGACCCCGGTTTCAACTTTCCGCCGGAGCTCACCCAGCTGATCCAGCAGCAGAATGCCCTGATGCAGATACTCATCCAGAACCAGAACAACAACAACAATCCACCGCCACCACCCCCTGTTGACAACTTGACACGCTTCCTAAGGCTGAATCCGCCAGTGTTCTCTAGCAGCACTGAGCCGATTGTGGCCGATGATTGGCTCCGCAAGGTCGGAAGGGAGTTAGCCAATGCTGGATGCACAGATGCAGAGAAGGTGCGCTTTGCCGCACATCAGGTTGATGGACCCGCAGCTTCTTGGTGGGAGAACTACACCGCCACTTATCCGGCCGCCACCGTGACATGGGCTGAGTTCCAGCAGGCCTTCCGCACCGCTCATGTCTCAGCTGGAGCCATGAGTCTGAAGAAGCGTGAGTTCCGCAACTTACGCCAGGGGAACCGTACTGTGGGGCAGTACATGGATGAGTTCAGCAAATTATCTCGCTATGCCCCAGATGATGTGGCCACAGATGCCGCAAAGCAAGAGAAGTTTCTCGAGGGACTCAATGATGAGCTAGGAATGCAGCTAATGGTGGCTACCTTCAACAACTACCAGGAGCTGGTAGACAAGGCCACCATACTTGAAGGCAAGCAGCAACAGATTGATAGCCGCAAGCGGAAATATGGCCAGGGAAAGTACAACTCCGGAGCTCAGCAGAAGCCCCGCTATACCCCATACTCAGGAGGACATACCCATCACACCCATGGAGGACATAATCATGGAGGACATAACCATGGAGGGAATGGGAACAATCGCAACCACGACAACAACTCCAAGTCAGGCAATGGAGGCAATGGCAACCAGCACCGTCCTGCTCCAGCTCAGAAGGATCTGAGTCATATCACCTGTTTCAAGTGCCAGAAGACAGGACACTATGCCACCGATTGTCCGGAGGCCAAGCAGAGGAATGGAAACGGCAACGGCAATGGAAGCTCAGCAAAGAAGCCCAACCCTTTTTCTCGTGCTCAGGTGAATCACCTTGACGTGGAGGACGTCTATGATCAGCCAGACACTGTGGTTGGTAAGTTTTTATTAAGTTCACATCCAGTATTGGTACTCTTTGATTCCGGTGCAACGCATTCATTCATATCAAGGGTAGTTGTGGAAAAGTACGGGTTGCCCACTAGAACCCTTAGAACCCCACTTCAGGTCACTTCCCCAGGAGGAGAGATGACGGCAGGCTTAGGCTGTCATTCGACCCTCAGCATCGGAAACCATGATTTTCCCGCAGACCTCATAGTATTGGAATCCCAGAGTTTGGATGTAATTCTAGGCATGGATTGGTTGACCAAGTTTGAAGGAAACATCGACTGTGCTCGCAAGATGATTTTGCTCACCACCCTGGAGCAGAAAAGGATCAAGTATGTATCCAGACGCACACCGATGAAGAATCGGGTGAATTCCCTCACGGGTGTTGTTCAGGAGGAAGTGCCCGTAGTGCAAGATTTTCCCGAGGTGTTTCTAGAGGAATTACCAGGAATGCCACTGGACAGAGACATTGAGTTTTTGATTGAGTTATTGCCCGGCACAGCCCCAATATCCAAGAGACCCTATCGGATGCCCTCGAATGATTTGGAAGAGATCAAGAAGCAAATTAAGGAGCTATTGGAGAAGGGATATATTTGGCCAAGCTCGTCACCTTGGGGAGCTCCAGTTCTTTTGGTAGAGAAGAAGGATGGAACCCCGAGAATGGTTGTGGATTATCGTTCATTGAACGATGTGACCATCAAGAACAAGTACCCTCTGCCGATGATTAATGATTTATTTGATCAACTAGTTGGAGCCAAGGTATTCTCCAAGATCGATCTTCGATCAGGGTATCATTAGTTGAAGATTCGTGAACAGGATATACCCAAAACAGCTTTCACCACCAGGTATGGTTTATATGAGTATACCGTCATGTCATTCGGATTAACTAATGCCCCTGCGTATTTCATGAGAATGATGAACAAGGTATTTATGGAATATCTGGACAAGTTTGTCGTGGTGTTCATCGATGACATATTGGTTTTCTCCAAGAGCGAGGAAGAGCATAAGGAACATCTGCGTCTAGTTCTGGAGAAACTCCGGGAACATCAGTTATATGCCAAGTTCAGCAAATGTGAATTTTGGCTGAAGGAAGTCGGATTCCTCGGACATGTTATTTCAGGAGAAGGAATAGCAGTCGACCCCACCAAGGTCGAATCGGTCACCAACTGGCAGTCCCCCACCTCAGTCAAGGAGATCCGCAGTTTTCTCGGACTTGCAGGATATTATCGGAGGTTTATTGAGAATTTCTCCAAGATTGCCAAGCCCATGACTGAGCTGTTGAAGAAGGAAGCCAAGTACATTTGGACCGAGGATTGTGAAGCCAGTTTTCAGGAGCTGAAGAAACGTTTGGTTACCGCCCCGGTGCTAATTTTGCCGGACATACACAAGGATTACCAGGTATATTGTGACGCTTCTCGTCAAGGACTCGGAGGAGTGCTCATGCAGGAAGGAAAAGTTGTAGCTTATACATCCAGACAGCTACGACCTCACGAGATGAATTATTCCACACACGATTTGGAGTTAGCAGCCGTAGTGCACGCACTCAAGACCTGGAGACATTTCCTCGTCGGAAACAGTTGTGATGTTTACACGGATCATAAGAGCCTGAAGTATATTTTCACGCAGAAGGAATTGAACCTCAGGCAGAGGAGATGGCTTGAATTGATCAAGGACCATGACATGAGATTGCATTATCACCCAGGGAAGGCAAATGTTGTAGCAGATGCCTTGAGCCGTAAAAGTTATGTGAACACCCTCATAACTGGAGGATTACCTCAGGAATTAGCCGACGATATCAGAGAGCTCCGACTGGAGATAGTACCGAGAGGATTTGTCGCCACCTTGGATATACAGTCCACTCTGACCGAAAGAATCCGTGAAGCCCAGAAGACAGACAAGGGAATTGCAGAGATAAAGGAAAAGATGTGTAACGGAAAGGCGAAAGGTTTTCGTGAAGATGAGCATGAAACTTTATGGTTTGAGGATCGCATCTATGTGCCTAATGACCCAGAGGTCAGGAAGTTAATTCTTCAGGAGGCCCATGATTCACCGTACTCGATTCACCCAGGCAACACCAAGATGTATCTGGATTTGAAGGAAAGTTTCTGGTGGACAAGTATGAAGAAGGATATTGCCGAGTACGTAGCAGTATGTGATGTTTGTCAGCGAGTAAAGGCGGAACATCAGAAGCCGGCAGGGTTACTTCAACCTTTGCCGATACCCAAGTGGAAATGGGAAAAACTTGGAATGGATTTTATCACAGGATTACCGAGGACCCGTTCAGGTTATGATTCTATCTGGGTAGTGGTTGATCGCTTGACCAAGGTAGCTCATTTCATTCCCGTGAAGACCACATATACCAGCGCTAAGTTAGCCAAGATATACATGACCAGGATCGTATGTCTGCATGGAGTTCCGAGGAGTATCGTGTCAGATAGAGGAACACAATTTACCTCAAAGTTTTGGAATCAGTTGCATGAAACTTTGGGTACGAGGCTGGAGTTCAGTACAGCTTTTCATCCGCAGACAGATGGACAGACCGAGAGAGTCAACCAGATTTTGGAGGACATGTTGAGAGCCTGTGCGCTAGACTATGGGTCTAGCTGGGATGACAACTTGCCATACGCAGAGTTCTCGTACAACAACAGCTATCAGACCAGTCTGAAGATGGCCCCTTTCGAAGCTCTATACGGAAGGAGGTGTAGAACACCATTGCTGTGGGATGGTGTTGGAGACCGAAAACTTTTTGGTCCCGATCTTATCAGAGACTCCGAAGAGAAGGTCAAGCTGATTCGAGATAGACTCAAGATAGCACAGTCGAGACAGAAGAGTTATGCCGACAGTAAACGCAAGGAGATAACATATGAAGTTGGAGACCGAGCATATCTCCGTGTGTCCCCACTTCGAGGAATCAAGCGGTTTGGTGTTAAAGGAAAGTTGGCACCCAGGTTCATTGGCCCCTACAAAATCCTCGAACGCAGAGGAGAAGTTGCTTACAAGCTGGATTTGCCGGAAGGATTGTCCGGAGTTCACGATGTCTTCCATGTTTCTCAGCTAAAGAAATGCCATGCTGAGATGGCCGAAATTCCGTTGAGAGACACAGTGCCCCTAGAGGCCATACAGCTCGACAGTGATCTGACTTATAAGGAGAAACCCGTCCGAATTCTCGAGACTGCAAACAGAGTCACCCGCAGCAAGATCATCAAGTTTTGCAAGGTTCTGTGGAGTCATCATTCCGAGGAGGAAGCCACCTGGGAGCGAGAAGAAGACCTCCGCCGAGACCACGCGCACCTATTTGCTAGCCAACCCGAATCTCGAGGGCGAGATTCATCTTAAGGTGGGTAGGTTTGTAACATCCCAAATTTTCAATTTGGAATGTTTTACAATTATTAGCTAAGCATCTATGCATTTTGATTGAAATTCAGTGGCATTTGAAAATTTCAGAGGCAGTTGAGTTTGTGTTGTGAATTTGAACTTGATTTGGCATTGAAATTTATTTCAAATATCCCTGACAAATACTTGATCAAAAGTATGAGAGGAGCTAACATGACACTCCAAAAATGTCAGAAGAAATGTATTGCCAAAAAGTTTGAATTCGAATCTGGATTTTATTTGGGATTTCCAGAAATTGTTTTTTTAGTTTGAGTTTTACCTCTGGAAAAATGTCCACGTTGTAGGATTAATTCCCCTGAGAATTTTGATATATATATGTCCTATAAAAAATATATTTTTATATTTTTCCTTCCCTCTATTTCAAAAAAAAGGGGAAAGCCTCAGGCGCCAGCCAGGCCAACCGGCCCATCCAGCGCCGTGCGCAGCCCACCAGCGGGCCAGACGCAGCCCACCGACGCCGAGCTGGCCTGCCCCAGCGCGCCCGCACGCCCGAACCCTCTCCCGATCGGTCGCCCGATCGCCCCCACCCCTCCCTCTCTCACTGACGACCCTCCCTCTCTCACTGACGCGCTGGCCCCACCTCTTTCTTTCCCCTCGCGCACGGCACGCCGCATCGGAGCACGCGCAGAGCGCGCCCGACACCGCGATCTTCTCGGGATCGCGATCCCGCGTCGCCCCCTCGTCCAAGTCCATGTCCTATAAGTTCCCCTCGCTCTCCTCTCTCGAACCCCCCCCAAAAACCCTAGCCCGAAACACACCATAGCTCACGCCCTCCTCCTTTGGATCCCGCCGCCGCCGCCTCGGTTCGCCGCCGCCGCTGCCACTGGTGAGCATCCCCCCTTGCTTCCAAGCTACACCACCCGAACCCCCTGTTCGTTCCTCATCTCCCTGACATCCTCTCTTCTCCCAGGGAGCCCCGAAACCGTCGTCCCCGAGCTCGACCGCCGCCCGCCGGAACTGCAGCTCACCAGGGAGTCGTCGCCGTCGCCCCGATCGCCACCGTCGTCCCCGAGCTCCACCAACTCCACCCCCGCCTCCGCAACTCTTCGCCGCACCTCTCTGACACCTTCGCCGACCTCCCCGACTACCGGAGCTGCCGCACCGCCAACGCCCGAGCCGCCGCCGTCGTCTCCGTTCGTCGCCGCCGACGCTGTAAGCCCGAGCTCCCCTCCACCGTTGGATCTCGCATGTATGGCCTAGATTAGAAGCAACGAAGGGGTACGGTTTTATTTAATAGATCGGTTTTACTTACGGTTTTTTTGTTAGATCGAACCGGTCGACTTTTCTGTTTAGCCGCAGGCGCTTTTTTATTTAGATTTTGCCTGAGCGGCATATAGGCCCAATAGCGCGGTTTTCTCTTTAGTATTATTTCTTCGTTTCTGTTTTAGCAGAATAGTTCTGTTTTTGTTTTTGCTATTTATTTTAGTTGGTTCAATATTTTTAGTTGATTTTTTTTGTGAGTTTGCAAATTTGTTGTAGTTTCTGTAGAAAATATGTTTAGCCATGTTTAAATTATTAGAAATAGTTTTATATTAGATTTAGACAGATTAGTTTTTCTGCCACAAATTGAGCTAGGATTTTTTTTGTGATTCTTTTTGCTACTGCTTAGTTTTGACCATGCCTAGCAGTAGGAACTTGTTTGGGTATTTTAGATTTAATAAACAATTAGTTTTATGTCGAAATCAAGTTTTTCTTGTTTATTTAGCTAACTGCTGTTTTCCTACTGTTCTAGTTAGCAAATTATTTTATTTTTATTATTTTATATTTTATTTTAGATTAGTTTCTGTAGCTACAGAGGATGAACTTTTATTTATAGTAGAATAAAACTTTTATTTTATTTTCTTGGCTAGGATTGTTTTAGGCATAATAGGAGTTCTATAATAGCTTTTGATGTGATTCTTTTTGCTCCTAGTTTGTATGATGTTTTTCCTTCTGTTAGTTAGCAAAACCAATGCTTAGGTTATGTTAAGAAAAGTTTTAGTTGTGTAAAACTATTTCTTAGTTGTTGCTTGATATGATGAAAACCTTGATTTGGTTTCTCCGAGTTTTTCTTTGGTTTTGGTTTGAGTGCTTGGGTGTTTTACTTCAACTTGCTGTTATGTTATATTGTGCTATACTTATTTGTGCTATTGTTTGACTCGGTAGAATTCCCGGAGTGCGAAGCCTGCTATTACGAGTCGCTAGCTTTCGAAGACCGTCAGCCAGGCAAGTCATTTGATCATGTTTTTACAATACCTATGATTTTATTGCATTAGAGTTATACCTCCCCACCATGCATGCAGTAGGAGAATTTTGTTAAGTTATGTTCTTGAGTAGTATCATGAGGTAGGATGAACCCTTCTCCCTTGTTACCGATGCCCGGGACGATGTAGTTTATTTTGCTATGCTCGTAGACGGGGTTGGTTGAGTGATTCATAAGGGAGATGCGAGAGTCAAGATGATGAAAACCCCATGACATCAAGCTCAAGATGGACTTCAAAATTCACTACTGGGTGGAGGACGGTTGACGGGCACCCAGGAGAAACCAGCGGATGGCCCGGATGCATGGAGAAGCGCCATGACATCTTGCGGAAAGCTTCACCCAGCCACGAAGAGACGGATGGATACCCCATTGACCGGAAGCTTACCTGTGCAGCCGCAAGCCAGTATAGGCTCTAGCTTGGTCGACCCTAGGCGTGACTCTGGCCGGACGGTGCTACGAGATGTAGAAGAACGGTAGGATTGGATGGGCACCGGCAATGGCCCAGAGGAACTCTTCGGAAGACCCTGTTTCGTTCGTCCCGTCTTCAAACACCAGGCAGTGCGAAGACTTAAAGGAGGGAACGATTCTTGCGGGTAAAGTGCACAAACCTCTGCAGAGTAACAACCTAATCGATTAGCCGTGTCCCCGGTTACGGACAAATGAGCCTCTGGAATTGGAGTATTTCGGATATCTCAACACTGAACTTAATAAATTAATTGAGGGGGGTTATTTAATAATTGGGAACGAGACATTGGTTGGCGGAACCATCTCAATAACTACCAACATTTTGTAGTAATTGCAAACAAGTCCTTGTTGTAGGGAAAAACCGGCTTTTTCGCAAAACAATGAAACTTAGAGCCCCACAGCCAAATTGCATATAGTATTAGTAATTTTATTGTTGTTCTCTATTCATGACTTGCCGGCATATTCAAAATGCTGACCTACACGGCTGCAACGTCTTATGTTGCAGAGGAATTTTCCGATCAGGAGTGAGGCTACGATCCACGCTTGGCGATTGCCCTATGGAGTTGGATGGACTCGCTATTCGTCTACGCTTCCGCAGCTTTATTTAGTTTATTTCTCATGAGTTGGCCTTCGGCCGAATTTATTATGATGTAATAAAGACTCGATATGAGAATTGTGTAATAAATTCAGGTGTGATTGAACTTTGAATCTTTGCATCAATGTACTGTGTGTGCCAGCATGATCTTGGGATGGTACAGCTACACAGAGACTTGACCGATGTCGGGTCGGGTCGTTACATCAACATGCTAAGCTGACGGATGGGTCATGTCCATCACATAATTCTGCTAATGATGTGATCCTGTTCATCAAATGACAACACATGTCTATGGTTAGGAAACTTAACCATCTTTGATTAATGAGCTAGTCTAGTAGAGGCTTACTAGGGACACAGTGTTTTGTCTATGTATTCACACATGTATCAAGTTTCCGGTTAATACAATTCTAACATGAATTATAAACATTTATCATGATATAAGGAAATATAAAATAACAACTTTATCATTGCCTCTAGAGCATATTTCCTTCAGTCTCCCACTTGCACTAGAGTCAATAATCTAGTTCACATCGTCATGTGATTTAACACCAATAGTTCACATCTTTATGTGATTTGTTCACATCGCCATGTGACTAACACCCAAAGGGTTTACTAGAGTCAATAATTTAGTTCACATCGCTGTGTGATTAACACCCAAAGAGTACTAAGGTGTGATCATGTTTTGCTTGTGAGAGAAGTTTAGTCAACTAGTCTGTCACATTTCAGAGCCGTATGTATTTTGCAAATTTTTCTATGTCTACAATGCTCTGTACGGAGCTACTCTAGCTAATTGCTCCCACTTTCAATATGTATCCAGATTGAGACTCAGAGTCATCCGGATCGGTGTAAAAGATTTCATCGACGTAACTCTTTACGACGAACTCTTTATCACCTCCATAACCGAGAAACATTTCCTTAGTCCTCTTAGGTAACTAAGGATAACTTTGACCGCTATCCAGTGATCCACTCCTGGATCACTATCGTACACCCTTGCCAAACTCATGGCAAGGTACACAATAGGTCTGGTACACAGCATAGCATACTTTATAGAACCTATGGCTGAGGCATAGGGAATGACTTTCATTCTCTCTCTATCTTCTGCCATGGTTGGGTGTTTTGAGTCTTACTCAACTTCATACCTTACAACTCAGGCAAGAACTCCTTTGACTGATCCATTTTGAAGTACTTCAAAATCTTGTCAAGGTATGTACTCATTGAAAAATCTTATCAAGCGTCTTGATCTATCTCTATAGATCTTGATGCCCAATATGTAAGCAGCTGCACTGAGGTCTTTCTTTGAAAAACTCCTTTCAAACACTCCTTTATGCTTTCCAGAAAATTCTACATCATTTTCGATCAACAATATGTCATTCACATATACTTATCAAAAATGCTGTAGTGCTCCCACTCACTTTCTTGTAAATACAGGCTTCACTGCAAGTCTTTATAAAACTATATGCTTTGATCAACTCATCAAAGCGTATATTCCAACTCCGAGATGCACTACAAAAAAATACACTTCCATGATGATACATGTTTGTCACAGTAGGTCTCGTTTTCTGTTATGAATGTACATCCATGACGATTTTATGACAGAATCAAGATAGTCATACCTGTGCTGTCGTAGAAGTGTTCCATGACATTACCAAAATTATCATCATGGAAGTGTCCACTTCCATGACAATAAATCCTGCGTCATAGAAGTGCTTTCGTCAAGGGTGACCGACATGTGGCATCCACCGTAACGGCTCGCCGTTAAGCTATTGGGTCCGGTTTTGGATCCGATAACCCGTTAACAACCCGGACCAATGGCGATTTTCCACATGTAAAATTCTCATTGACCGGAGGAAACACGTGTCTGCTCCTCAGTGGGCCAGATGTCACCCGTCCATTGGAGGAGACATGCCTATGATACGTCAACATGTGGCAGGGCCCAACAGAGGCCCATATAGGTTAAATGGGTCGGCGCAACTAAAGGCTCACAAGATTTTGCGGACCATAATGGGACGGCCCAGCTAAAGGCCCACAAGATTTTGCCGACCATAATGGGCCGGCCCAGCTAAAGGCCCACAAGATTTTGAGGACACTAGTGGGCCGGCCCATTCACAGGCTGCCATGTTTTGGGCCAAATGCCGACCCATATTTGATCCGGTCCATTAACAGCCTGCCACGTTCCGGGCCTAATAAGGGCCCATATGAGATCCGGCCCGTTAAAAGCCTACCACGTTCTGGGCCAAATTACGGCCCAGATAAGATCCGGCCCTTTAAGAGGCTTTGGGCCAAATTATGGCCCATATGAGATTCGGCCCGTCAACTGGACACTATACTTTTGGGCCCACTTGCTAAAGGCCCATTTAGTAATTAGGCCTGATATTAGTTTTGGCCTGTTAAAGGCATGTTTAACATTTCGGCCCTATATTTATTTTGGCCTGTTAAAAGCCCGTCATATAGTTGGGCCTAACTACGGCCCGGTTTGCATCTGGCCTGCTCACAGCCGATAATCTGACTGGGCCAAACAAGGATCGAGACAATTTTGGCCTGTTAACGGCCCGTGATGTGATTGGCACAATCATGGGCCGGGGTCTATTTCGGCCTGCTGCCGGCCCGTGAGCTGTTCGGCACGTTTCAGGCCCAACCTACTTTTCAGCCTCCTAAAAGCCCATTGAGTTTTCTTGCGAAAATAGGGCCGGCGGTTTACTCGGCCTACTAAAGGCCCAAATCTACTTGTGGGCCAGTTTACATTTAAGTCTGTTAACGGACCAAGATGACCCGGCCCATGATGCGGATCATACATAGTGATTGGCATGGCGACCCGATTATGTACCGTAATTTTACGGTTTGGCCGGTTTACTACGAAGACAGTATATATATATACAGTAAAATAACTGCAGCATCGTGAATAAGAAAAAACCTAGACTATATAATAAAGAAATTACGGCATATTACATCCACTGTGCATCAAAGTTCGCCACTATGATAATAAAGCACAAGCAGACAACAGATTACATACACTGGGCGTCAATGATCGCCACCAGTGCAAATAAACACGCCGACAAAATAATATACAAAACCGTCAGCACTTCAATAGAGTTCAAGAAAGGTTAGCCCTGCTCGGGAGCTACAGCGCAAGCAACTGAGCAAGCTGACGAGACTGCGCTTGTTTGACACTTATATCCTCCTCACTCTGAAAGATAAACAAGCACACAAATGACAGGTTTTGCACATATAAGTATGAGTGCTGACAATTCATCACATTTCTTACTGACGAATAAAGTGACACAGTTTAAAATAGCATTAACACAATATGGTATTGTTCAGGTCAAGACATGGCAGGAAATGACATTGTGAAGGAGTTGGCAGCTTCACGACACCACTGGATTACAGATCAAGAACTCATAAGTATCAATGGTTAGTGTGCTGTCAATTTATCCCATTTCAGATTGGCAAATAAAGAGACGGTTTAAATAATAGTAGAATGATATGACATTGTTCATAGTTAAGACATTGCAGAATATGACATTGTGCTGTAGTGGGTAGGTTCACGACACCACTGGATTACGGATCAAGAACAGAAGCATACATGCAGTGCAAAAGAAGATCACTTGCTCTGTATAGTTTAATTTACATGGTATGAAGAAGGAACTTGGTTGTACAACTGAAAACTTAATTGAGAAGGACAAACTTTTGTTTATGAACTACATAATAAACTTTAAACATGCAATTTGATGCAAACACCAAAAATAAACAGCTGTTGCAGTCATGCCTAACCAAATATACACATCAAAGTTTGAAGGCTTGAGAAGGACAAACTTACATTATTGGTGAAGACAGGCTCTATAAAGCCCTTGTCCATGCTGATGGGGG
>NC_057808.1:126360505-126423173 GCF_018294505.1 Triticum aestivum
ATATAAGAAAAAATGGAGAATATTTAAGATAAGATGAAGAGTGATGCTACATAACCAAGTAGCTATAAATGTAAGTACAGTGATACAGGCAGAAGGTACAACCAAGAGCAATGCAGAGCTAAACTTCTTCAGTACCATCGGTGTTATCCAACCTTATGGTAAGAGTAAATACAGATCTGATGTGTAGAAAATGGAGGGCAAAGGAAAATAAGCTGTAGAGTGATGGTACATGTACAACTAGCTATCAATATAAGTACACTGATAAAGGACAACATGTACTTACGAGAACAATGCAGAGCTAAAAAAATTCATTGGCATTGGATATATTCTACACTAATGTAACCATTCATACAGATCAGATAATTTGGAGCGAACAATTGATAAGCAAGCTGTCACATAATGAACCAGGTATGTATGCAAGTACAGTGATACAGGACAATAGGTACTAACAAGAGCAAAGCAGCGAGCAGCATATTTGCGATATCCTATCGTCCTTTTCAAACCGGAATTCTTCTTTGAGCAGATTTCCTGCAAAAAAGATCCGTAAGGCACATGTGGAAAAGTAGAAGTTCACATTGTCATGTGATATCATAGACAATACCTCATCCTGGGAACGAGACCAGTGCATAACAAGGTTTTTCCATTCAATGTCTTCTAAATTTAGCACAGGAGACTTCACCGGAAATTCGTTTATAGACTTGCCATCAAAGTGTGATTTCCTCAGGTAACATCGATACTGCTGCAATGCTTCCTTGAAAAGCGCAAGCAAGCTTTGCTCGTCATGACTATCCAAATTGACCCTCACCTACTTACAACAATGTAATGTAAATCATTGATGTGTTCAATCAGCAGAAAACAGGAAAATAATCACCATGAATAATAGCACTTACACGTAAGTGGGACAGGAAGATGTGAAAATGGTGTTTGTCTTCACTATAATCTTCCCATGATGGGAATATATGCACGTAGTCCCTAACAACATTGAAAGCATTGTCTTTTAAACTGGGAACAACTGGAATAGGGTTCCAATCTGCAGGAATTGGCCGTCTCTGCAGTTGGGATAGGTCTTCGGCCGGTGGACTTGCTGTACTTTTTGCTGGAGTGGGATTTTTCTATGGTACGGCTGGTGCTATGGCAACTGAAATCGGCATACCTTTTGCTGGATTGCAGGTCCTGTGTTGTGGGGCTAGTGGTGTGGCCAGTGAAGTATGGGTACAGTCTGCTGGAGTCGGTCCTACGTTTTGTGTCACTGGTTGTAGAGCCAATATAAGTGGGGTGCTGTCTGATTTCTCCGGCACCACCACATTTTTCAAGGACTTTGCTGGTGCTCCTTCAGGTTTGGCAATCACCCTCTTCCTTTATGAGTTCTGATGCACAAGAACAACATTTGAGTGAAAAAACATGGTGTGATGGCAGATGGAATATGTATTGATAATGGATGGGCATGACATCTTGACATATATGATGAGTAAACTAAGCAAATGGCGGTGCTACAAAGTAGAAGAAATGCAAGACAACTGATACGTCTCTAACGTATCTATAATTTTTGATTGTTCCATGCTATTATATTATCTGTTTTGGATGTTTAATGGGCTTTACTATGCACTTTTATATTATTTTTGGGACTAACCTATTAACCGAAGGCCCAGTGCAAATTGTTGTTTTTTTGCCTATTTCAGTGTTTCACAGAAAAGGAATATCAAACGGAATCCAAGCGGAATGAAACCTTCGCGAGGATCATTTTTGGAACAAACGCAATCTAGGAGACTTGGAGTGGACGTCAAGGAAGCAACGAGGCGGCCACGAGGCAGGGAGGCGCGCCCAGGGGGGTAGGCGCGCCCGCCACCCTCATGGGCCCCTCGTAGCTCCACCGACCTACTTCTTTCGCCTATATATACTCTGATACCCTGAAAACATCCAGGGGAGCCACGAAACCTATTTTCCACCGCCGCAACCTTCTGTACCCGTGAGATCCCATCTTGGGGCCTTTTTCGGTGCTCCGTCGGAGGGGGAATCGATCATGGAGGGCTTCTACATCAACACCATAGCCTCTCCGATGATGTGTGAGTAGTTTACCATAGACCTTCGGGTCCATAGTTATTAGCTAGATGGCTTCTTCTCTCTCTTTGGATCTCAATACAAAGTTCTCCTCGATCTTCTTGGAGATCTATTCGATGTAATACTTTTTGTGGTGTGTTTGTCGAGATCCGATGAATTGTGGGTTTATGATCAAGATTATCAATGAACAATATTTGATTCTTCTCTGAATTCTTATATGCATTATTTGATATCTTTGCAAGTCTCTTCGAATTACCAATTTGGTTTGGCCTACTAGATTGATCTTTCTTGCAATGGGAGAAGTGCTTAGTTTTGGGTTCAATCTTGCGGTGTCCTTTCCCAGTGACAGCAGGGGCAGCAAGGCACGTATTGTATTGTTGCCATCAAGGATAAAAAGATGGGGTTTATATCATATTGCTTGAGTTTATCCCTCTACAGCATGTCATCTTGCCTAATGCGTTACTCTGTTCTTATGTACTTAATACCTAGATGCATGCTGGATAGCGGTCGATGTGTGGAGTAATAGTAGTAGATGCAGAATCGTTTCGGTCTACTTGTCACGGACATGATGCCTATATACATGATCATGCTTAGATATTCTCATAACTATGCGCTTTTCTATCAATTGCTCGACAGTAATTTGTTCACCCACCGTAGAATTTGCTATCATGAGGGAAGCCACTAGTGAAACCTATGGCCCCCGGGTCTATTTTCCATCATATTAATCTCCCGCCAACTAGCTATTTCTGTCGCCGTTTATTTTGCAATCTTTACTTTTCAATCTATACAACAAAAATACCAAAAATATTTATCTTAATATCTTTATTAATCTCACTTTTGCAAGTGGCCGTGAAGGGATTGACAATCCCTTTATCATGTTGGTTGCAAGGTTCTTGATTGTTTGTGCAGGTACTAGGGACTTGCGTGTTATCTCCTACTGGATTGATACCTTGGTTCTCAAAAACTGAGGGAAATACTTACGCTACTTTGCTGCATCACCCTTTCCTCTTCAAGGGAAAACCAACGCATGCTCAAGAGGTAGCAAGAAGGATTTCTGGCGCCGTTGCCAGGGAGGTTTATGCCAAGTCAAGTCAAGATTTGATCTCCCGCCAACGTGCGGATTTCTAGTGCCGTTGCCGGGGAGATCTACGCACAAGTCAAGACATACCAAGTACCCTTCACAAACTCTTCTCCCTCGCATTACATTATTTGCCATTTGCCTCTCGTTTTCCTCTCCCCCACTTCACCCTTGCTGTTTTATTCGCCATTTTTCATTCGCTTCTTTTTGCTTGCTTCTTGTGTGCTTGTGTGTTGGATTGTTTGTCACGATGGCTCAAGACAATACTAGATTGTGTGATTTTTCCAATACCAACAACAATGATTTTATTAGAACTCTGATTGCTCCTATTACCGATGCTGAATCTTGTGAAATTAATGCTGCTTTGTTGAATCTTGTCATGAAAGATCAATTTTCTGGCCTTCCTAGTGAAGATGCCGCTACTCATCTAAACAACTTCGTTGATTTGTGCGATATGCAAAAGAAGAAAGATGTGGATAATGATATTGTTAAATTGAAGCTATTTCCATTTTTGCTTAGAGATCGTGCTAAAACTTGGTTTTCTTCTTTGCCTAAAAATAGTACTGATTCATGGAATAAGTGCAAAGATGCTTTTATCTCTAAGTATTTTCCTCCCGCTAAGATCATCTCTCTCAGAAACGATATTATGAATTTTAAGCAACTTGACCATGAGCATGTTGCACAAGCTTGGGAGAGGATGAAATTAATGATGTGTAATTGCCCTACACATGGTTTGAATTTATGGATGATTATACAAAAAATTTATGCCGGATTGAATTTTGCTTCTAGAAATCTTTTAGATTCGGCCGCGGGAGGCACTTTTATGGAAATCACTTTAGGAGAAGCTACTAAACTCCTAGATAATATTATGATTAATTATTCTCAATGGCACACCGAAAGATCTACTAGTAAAAAGGTTCATGCGATTGAAGAGATTAATGTTTTGAGTGGAAAGATGGATGAACTTATGAAATTGTTTGCTAATAAGAGTGTTTCTTCTGATCCTAATGATATTCCTTTTTCCACTTTGATTGAGAATAATAATGAATCTATGGATGTGAATTTTGTTGGTAGGAACAATTTTGGTAACAACGCATATAGAGGAAACTTTAATTCTAGTCCATTCCCTAGTAATTCCTCTAATAATTATGGTAATTCCTACAACAACTCTTATGGAAATTTTAATAAGATGCCCTCTGATTTTGAGACTAGTGTTAAAGAATTTATGATTTCACAAAAGAATTTCAATGCTTTGCTTGAAGAAAAATTGCCTAAGATTGATGAGTTGGCTAGGAACATGGATATAATTTCTCTTGATGTTGATTCTTTGAAACTTAGATCTATTCCACCTAATCATGATATCAATGAGTCTCTCAAAGCCATGAGAATTTCCATTGATGAGTGCAAAGAAAGAACCGCTAGGATGCATGCTAAAAAGATTGCTTTGTGAAGGCGTGTTCTTCTAGTTTTCATGATAATAAGGATGAAGATCTAAAAGTGATTGATGTGTCCCCTATTAAATCTTTGTTTTCTAATATGAATCTTGATAAAGATGGGACTGGAGATGAGTCACTTTAGTTAAAAGGCGTCCCAATGATTCGGAGTTTTTAGATCTTGATGCAAAAATTGGTAAAAGTGGGATTGAAGAGGTCAAAACTTTACATAGCAATGAACCCACTATTTTGGATTTCAAGGAATTTAATTATGATAATTGCTCTTTGATAAATTGTATTTCCTTGTTGCAATCCGTGTTAAGTTCTCCGCATGCTTATGATCAAAATAAAGCCTTTACTAAACATATCGTTGATGCTTTAATGCAATCTTATGAAGAAAAACTTGAATTAGAAGTTTCTATCCCTAGAAAACTTTATGATGAGTGGGAACCTACTATTAAAATTAAGATTAAAGATCATGAATGCTATGCTTTGTGTGATTTGGGTGCTAGTGTTTCCACGATTCCAAAAACTTTGTGTGATATGTTAGGTTTCCGTGAATTTGATGATTGTTCTTTAAACTTGCGTATTGCGGATTCCACCATTAAGAAACCTATAGGAAGGATAATGATGTTCTTCTTGTTGCAAATAGGAATTATGTGCCCGTAGATTTCATTGTTCTTGATATAGATTGCAATCCTACATGTCCTATTATTCTTGCTAGACCTTTCCTTAGAACGATTGGTGCAATTATTGATATGAAAGAAGGAAATATTGGATTCGAATTTCCGTTAAGGAAGGGCATGGAACACTTTCCTAGGAAGAAAATTAAATTACCTTATGAATCCATTATGAGAGCCACTTATGGATTGCATACCAAAGATGACAATACCTAGATCTATTCTTGTTTTTATGCCTAGCTAGGGGCGTTAAACAATAGCGCTTGTTGGGAGGCAACCCAATTTTATTCCTGTTTAGTAATAAATAATTTATCCAGCCTCTGGTTAGATGTGGTTTTATGTTTTAATTAGTGTTTGTGCCAAGTAAAACCTATAGGATCTTCTTGGGTGATAATTATTTGATCTTGCTGAAAAAAACAGAAACTTTCTGCTCACGAAAACAATTGTTAAAAATCACCACAAAGTGATAAAATACTAATTCCAATTGCAGTAGATCAATAAACAAATTATCTAGGTCGTCCTATTTTTGCAGATTTTTCTGAGTTCAGAAGTTTGCGTTTGATACAGATTACTACAGACTGTTCTGTTTTTGACAGATTCTGTTTTTCGTGTGTTGTTTGCATATTTTGATGAATCTATGGCTAGTATCGGGGGGTATGAACCATAGAGAAGTTGGAATACAGTAGGTTTAACACCAATATAAATAAAGAATGAGTTCATTACAGTACCTTAATGTGGTGGTTTGTTTTCTTACACTAACGGAGCTCATGAGATTTTCTGTTGAGTTTTGTGTTGTGAAGTTTTCAAGTTTTGGGTAAAGATTTGATGGATTATGGAATAAGGAGTGGCAAGAGCCTATGCTTGGGGATGCCCCGGAAGGCATCCTATCTTTCGTCTTCGTCTATCGGTAACTTTACTTGAGGCTATATTTTTATTCTTACATGATATGTGTTTTGCTTGGAGCGTCTTGTATGATTTGAGTCCTTGCTTTTTATTTTACCACAATCATCCTTGCTGCACACACCTTTTGGAGAGACACACATGAATCGGAATTTATTAGAATACTCCATGTGCTTCACTTATATCTTTTGAGCTAGATAATTTTTTGCTCTAGTGCTTCACTTATATCTTTTAGAGCACGGTGGTGGTTTTATTTTATAGAAATTATTGATCTCTCATGCTTCACTTATATTATTTTGAGAGTCTTAAACAACATTGTAATTTGCTTTAATTGTGAAATTAAGCCGAATGTTATAGGCATCCAAGATGAGCATAATAAAAACTTTCATATTGAGTTCATTGAATATCATGAGAAGTTTGATACTTGATAAGTGTTTTGAGATATAAAGGTGGTAATATTAGAGTGTGCTAGTTGAGTAATTGTCAAATTGAGATATACTTGTGTTAAGGTTGGCAAGTCCCGTAGCATGCACGTATGGTAAAAGTTGTGTGACAATTTTGACACATAAGGTGTTCTTTTATTGCTTTCCTTATGAGTGGCGGTCGGGGACGAGCGATGGTCTTTTCCTACCAATCTATCCCTCTAGGGGCATGCGTAGTAGTACTTTGCTTCGAGGGCTAATAAACTTTTGCAATAAGTATATGAGTTCTTTATGACTAATGTGAGTCGATGGATTATACGCACTCTCAACCTTCCACAATTTTCTAGCCTCTACGGTACCGTGCATTGCCCTTTCTCGCCTTGAGAGTTGGTGCAAACTTCGCCGGTACATCCAAACCCCGTGATATGATACGCTCTATCACACATAAACCTCCTTATATCTTCCTCAAAACAGCCACCATACCTACGTATCATGGCATTTCCATAGCCATTCTGAGATATATTGCCATGCAACTTACCACCGTTCCGTTTATTATGACACGCTCCATCATTGTCATATTGCTTTGCATGATCATGTAGTTGACATCGTATTTGTGGCAAAGCCACCTTTCATAATTTCTCATACATGTCACTCTTGATTCATTGCATATCCTAGTACACCGCCGGAGGCATTCACATAGAGTCATATTTTGTTCTAAGTATTGAGTTGTAAGTAATAAAAGTGTGATGATCATCATTATTAGAGCATTGTTCCATGTGAGGAAAGGATGATGGAGACTATGATTCCCCCACAAGTCGGGATGAGATTCCGGAATAAATAAAAAAAGAGGCCAAAGAAAAAAAGAGAAGGCCCAACAAAAAAAAGAGAAAGAAAAAAATGAGAGAAAAAGAGAGAAGGGATGAACTTTCTTTGGCTATGTTATTTTGATAAGACATAATTGCTTGGTTAGCATGTTTGAAGTATTATTGTTTTTATGTCAACATTAAACTTTTATCTTGAATCTTTCGGATCTAAATATTCATGCCACAATAAAAAGAATTACATTGAAAATTATGCTAAGAAGCATTCCACATCAAAATTTTTGTTTTTATCATTTACCTAATCGAGGACGAGCAGGAATTAAGCTTGGGGATGCTTGATACGTCTCCAACGTATCTATAATTTTTGATTGTTCCATGCTATTATATTATCTGTTTTGGATGTTCAATGGGCTTTATTATACACTTTTATATTATTTTTGGGACTAACCTATTAACCGGAGGCCCAACCCAAATTGCTGTTTTTTTGCCTATTTCAGTGTTTCGAAGGAAAGGAATATCGAACGGAGTCCAAACGGAATGAAACCTTCGGGAACGTAATTTTCTGAACAAACGTGATCCAGAGGACTTGGAGTGGACGTCAAGCAATCAACGAGGAGGCCACGAGGCAGGGGGCGCGCCTACCCCCGGGGCGCGCCCTCCACCCTCGTGGGCCCCTCATGGCTCCACCGACCGACTTCTTCCTCCTATATATACCTACGTACCCCGAAAACATCAGAGGAGGAGCCAAAACCCTATTTCCACCACCGCAACCTTCTGTACCCGTGAGATCCCATCTTGGGGCCTTTTCCGGCGCTCCGCCGGAGGGGGCATTGATCACGGAGGGCTTCTACATCAACACCATAGCCTCTTCGATGATGTGTGAGTAGTTTACCTCAGACCTTCGGGTCCATAGTTATTAGCTAGATGGCTTCTTCTCTCTCTTTGGATCTCAATACAAAGTTCTCCTCGATTCTCTTGGAGATCTATTCGATGTAATCTTCTTTTGCGGTGTGTTTGTCGAGATCCGATGAATTGTGGGTTTATGATCAAGATTATCTATGAACAATATTTGAATCTCCTCTGAATTGGTTATCTTTGCAAGTCTCTTCGAATTATCAGTTTGGTTTGGCCTACTAGATTGATCTTTCTTGCAATGGGAGAGTGCTTAGCTTTGGGTTCAATCTTGCGGTGCTCGATCCCAGTGACAGTAGGGGAAACGACACGTGTTGTATTGTTGCCATCGAGGATAAAAAGATGGGGTTTATATCATATTGCATGAGTTTATCCCTCTACATCATGTCATCTTGCTTAAAGCGTTACTCCGTTCTTATGAACTGAATACTCTAGATGCATGCTGGATAGCGGTTGATGTGTGGAGTAATAGTAGTAGATGCAGGAAGGAGTCGGTCTACTTGTCACGGACGTGATGCCTATATACATGATCATACCTAGATATTCTCATAACTATGCTCCATTCTATCAATTGCTCGATAGTAATTTGTTTACCCACCGTAATACTTATGCTCTTGAGAGAAGCCACTAGTGAAACCTATGGCCCCCGGGTCTATTCTCTATCATATTAATCTACCGTTATTTCTATTACCATTTATTTTGCTTTCTTTACTTTTAGTCTTTATCATAAAAATACCAAAAATATTATCTTATCATCTCTATCAGATCTCACTTTTGCAAGTGGCCGTGAAGGGATTGACAACCCCTTTATCGCGTTGGTTGCAAGGTTCTTATTTGTTTATGTAGGTGTGAGGGACTTGAGCGTGGTCTCCTACTGGATTGATACCTTGGTTCTCAAAAACCGAGGGAAATACATACGCTACTTTACTGCATCACCCTTTCCTGTTCAAGGGAAAACCAACGCAGTGCTCAAGAGGTAGCAGTAGGTAGGTATAGTGGACTCTTGAAAATAAGATTTGGATTTAAGGGTTTTTGGATGCACATGTAGTATCTCTACTTGGTGAGAAATTTTTGGCTAGCAAAGATGGGGGGCAAGCACCACATGTTGAAGGATCTATGACAATATGACTTCTATGTGAATATGAGCAAACATAAATCATTACATTGTCTTCCTTGTCCAACGTCAACAATTTCGGCATATAATATTTTGATGGGGGCTCACAATCACAAAAGATTTCTAGGATAGTATATTTGCATGTGAAAGTTCTCTTCCTTACACTAATTATTCATGAATTGCTTGTATGACCAATATTGCGATTGTCAAGCCTCAAAAGATTTCACTTTCTAAACGCAATGTGAAGCGACCACTAGGAATGATATGATTTCAACTTCATGACATTCAATTTATTCAACAATTTACTCATAGGATATAAGTGAAGCACAAGAGCAATTCCAAACAAAAGAGCTTCATTGATGGGATGTGAATGCCGCTTACTTAGCCTCCTTGGAAACTATTTTAGGACTCTATTTTATTTTAAAAACTTTCAGATCTAAGTATTTTATTAAAACAGCAAGCAAAACAAAATAAAACGACATTCCAAGGATAGCACACATCATGTGAAGAAGCTAAAACTTAGGCTCAACCGATACTAACCGATAATTGTTGAAGGAAGAAAGGTGGGATGCCTACCAGGGCATCCCCAAGCTTAGATGCTTGATACTTCTTGAAATATTATCTTGGGATGCCTTGGGCATCCCCAAGCTTGAGCTTTTGTGTCTCCTTAATTCTTCTCATATCACGGTTTTCCTAAATCTCAAAAGCTTCATCCACACAAAACTCAACAAGAACTCGTGAGATAAGTTACTATAAACCAATGCAAAAACCTTATCATTTTCTACTGTAGCAAATCACTAAATTTATTATTCAACATTGCATACTAAATGCCTCTGCATATTTAATACTCCTATCCTCAAATAAAATCATTAAACAAGCAAACATATGAAAACAATGCGAACATAACAGCAATCTGCTAAAACATTACAGTCTGTAAAGAATGCAAGAGTATCAATACTTCCCTAACTCCAAACATTATAAAATTCTACCACACTGTAGAAAATTTATCAGATCTTATTATGCAAAAAGTTTCAACATTTTATCATATTCTGTTTTTTCTAGGGAATTTTTGCAACAGTGGTAAACTTTCTGTTTTCAAACAGCAACATGTAGACTTACAAAATAAGCATGACAAAGGCTATCAATGCCACTTTTATTGAAATAAAAGATGCAAAACATTATTCTAAATAAAATCAAGCAAATCCTAACAAAATAAATTGATGCTCCAAGGAAAACACATGTCATGTGACGAATAAAAACATAGCTCCAAGTGAGGTTACCGATAATGTTGGAGACGAAAGAGGGGATGCCTTCCGGGGCATCCCCAATCTTAGTTGCTTGGATCTTCCTTGAATATTGCCTTGGGGTGCCTTGGGAATCCCCAATCTTAGGGTCTTGTCACTCCTTATTCTCCTCATATCGACATCTCACCCAAAACTTGAAAACTTCAATCACACAAAACTTAACGGAACATTGTGAGATAGGTTAGTATGATAAAAAGCAAACCATTTCACTTTGGTACTGCCAAAGACAAGATTCATAGTTGTTCTCACACAATGCCTACTGTAGCATATCATTTCCGCAATTTATATTGAGCAATATAAGCCATAGAATCTAGAAAACAAGCAAACTATGCATTGAAAACAAAATCTGTCAAAAACAGAACAGACTGTAGTGATCTGGATAACTACCATACTTCTGGTACTCCAAAAATTATGAAAAATTTAGACCACGTTAGCAATTTGTGTATTAAACTTATTCAAAAAGAATCAACTCAATAGCACTCTTCTGTTAAAAATTAGACTCATTTTCGTCAGCGCAAAAGTTTCTGTTTTTCAGCAGGGTGAAATCAACTATCACCCAACATGATCCCGAAGGCTTTACTTGGCACTTTATTGAAACAAAAGCAATAAAACATGATCAATACATTAGCATAATCATGTTAACACACAAAAAAGTAGGTAAAAGTGTTGGGTTGTCTCCCAACAAGCGCTTTTCTTTAATGCCTTTTAAGCTAGGCAGGATGATTTCAATGATGCTCACATAAAAGATAAGAATTGAAACATAACAAGAGCATCATGAATCACATGGAAAACACATTTAAGCCTAACCCACTTCCTATGCATAGGGATTTTGTGAGCAAACAACTTATGGGAGCAATAATCAACTAGCATAGGAAGGCAAAACAAGTGCAACTTCAAAACTTTCAACACATAGAGAGGAAACTTGATATTATTGCAATATGTAAAAGCATATGTTCCTCCCTCATAATAATTTTCAGTAGCATCATGAATGAATTCAACAATGTAGCTATCACATAAAGCATAAGCAAATTTATTCTCATGAATAGTAGTGGGGGCAAACTCAACAAAATAACTATCATGTGATTGAAAATTAAAATCATGATGATAAGTTTCGTGGTTATCATTATTCAATATAGCATACATGTCATCTCCATAATCATCATAGATAGCAATCTTGTTCACATAGTCAATTGAAACCTCTTCCGAAATAGTGGATACATCAATAAATAAAGTCATGACCTCTCCAAATCCACTTTCATCATTATTACAATAAGATTCCACACCCTCCAAAATGGTGGGATCGTTAGTACCTAGAGTTGACACTCTTCCAAACCCACTTTCATCAATATAATGTAGCGACCCGACCTCAGATGGTCAAGTCTATGTGTTTCAGTGTCATCCCTGGATCGGTAATGCTGACACACACAGTACTCGAATGATTTATAACAGAGTAGCAATCACACACTTATTACATCGAATGTCTCAAAAGAGAACTTATTACAATAAATATGGCTTAAGGCTATCTAATACAATAACAGCGGAAGGCTTGGAAGATAAAGTGAGTCCATCAACTCCAATGGCATAGCTGAGTGCATGACAACGACCTATCGCACCTTTACTCGTCGTCTGAAAAGTCTGCAACATAATACGTTGCAGCCCGAAAATGGGTCAGCACATGGAATATCCTGGCAATGTAACACTGTAGAGCAATGAACAGATAAAAGCTATCACTACATGCATATATGGCTGGTGGAGGCTCTATGGTTATATGTTTTTGCGAAAAGCCAATTTTTCCCTACAACAAAGGAATAGATTTTATTTAACTATCATGGTAGTTGAAACACCATTGAGAAGGTACCTCCAACTCAATCCCAATTAAAAGTAATTACCAACCCAACATATTAACATAGAGTGATGAGATACATTTGATAATCCAAGTACTAGATACTCAAGATTGTCCATAACCAGGGACACGGCTAGCCATGATTAGATTGTACACTCTGCAGAGGTTTGCGCACTTTTCCCCACAAGACTCGATCTCCTCCGTTGGATTTCTCGCACTACATGGTGTTTGAGAAGCGGATGACCGAGACACAGTCTTTCAGAAGCATTAACTCTAACCCCGGGTAGACAGTACCAACCTACATCCCTCTACATCTGCTAGCCTACCACTAGAAGAGGTCATGCAACATACTCAACTATGCTAGAGCCCATAATAGCTTGTGGCTGCACACGGAAGTTTCTAGCATGAAAAATCTCACGATCCCTTTGAGCCTGGGTGGCGGACCGTAGGATGATCACACGAATACCCCGGGATCTCCTAGGACAACATTGGATTCCCCAGGTGCCCAAACAAGCAATCCACCCAGATGTGTATTAAAGTAGCCACCTTAAGTTGAACCATTAATCAACAATCTCACATCTGTCATGGATCCACTCAACCCAATCCACGTCTACGAGCATAACATGGCAAATTAAGCATAACGTAGAAGTAACTCCCAAGGGTTTGATAATACAACAGGTAATAGGTTCTACCTCATCAACTACTTCCCAATACCCACAAGTAAATCACATCCTAATCATGCAGTGTTTGAGGATTGGAACGAATGCATAAAAACTGGGTATGAAAGGAGTATGATCAATGTGTTACTTGCCTTGCTGACGATCCGCAAAACCTAGTGACTCGTAGTAGCACGCTTCACACTCCGGGAATTCTATCGCAAACAAACAATAACATACATAAGCAATCAAGCAAAGATGCACGGGCAAAACTCAAATAACAAGATCTAACCAGAAAGTTCAACTTAAGAACTCCAGTTTGCAAAAAGAATCAAATCAAACGGAGCAACGAAACACAAACTGCAAAAGAAACAAGATCCGATTACTAATCTGGACTAAAGTCAAATTTTACAGTACCAAAATCTTGTTCAAGTTGGTTAAACAGAAAGAGGGCTTTGATACGAAGATCTAGGCACTTGAATCGCCTGATTCCGATAAACGAGTGAAAATATACGCTAAAACGAAAATCGGATCAGAAATCCCGATCGGAAATAACCGTGAAAAATCCGAGAAAAAGAAAAACTGACGAACAGGCTAACGAACGAATGTTCACTGTTTGTGACTAACGAGTGAACGACGTTCGTTTAAACAAACGAATGGACGAACGTCCGCAAAATAAACAAACCGTTGGAAAAACCGATCTATCGAAAATAAACCGAAGAAAAAGAAAACCGGGGTTATCCGTAGAAAACCGACCAGTCAACGGCAGTCAACGGCGAGGTCCGGCGAGATCCGGCGCGGCGGCGGCGGCGGCGTGCGGTGGTGGCGTCACGCGGGAGCGGCTAGGGCTGACGGGGTGGGGTGGCTGGGTGGGCTGCGGGGGTGCGGAGCGGCGGCTTATAAAGGGGCCGGCTCGAGGTCTCCTGGCCGGGTACGGCCCGAAGTCGTTTTTTTTAAATAATTTCGGCATGCAGAAAAAGAAAGAAAAAGAGTACTAAACAGACTCCAAAAATTCCAAAATAAATTTTCCCTGTCCTCTAAAAATAAGCCGGACAAGGTGAACATTTATTTGGGCCTATAATGCAATTTTGAAAAACGCATATTTTTCCTATGCAAATAAAATAGCAATGAAATCCGAATAAAATTAAATATTTGATTTTAATATTTTTCCTCCAGTATTTCATTTTTTTGGAGAAGTCATATTATGTCCTCTCATATATTTTAATATGAAATATTTTCGGAGAGAAAAATAATTAAAACAAATGATCCTCGTTTCGATATTTGATAAAAATTCAAATATGAAAACGGTGAAATCCCCAACTCTCTCCGTGGGTCCTGGAGTTGCTTAGAATTTCGAGGATCGCAGATCGAAATGCAATAAAGTATGATATGCATGAATGATCTATGTATAACATCCCAAATTGGAATTTGGGATGTTACATATAATCATGAGTAAATTGCACAGAAGTACCACAATTGGGGCATTGGAAGCAGATTGGTACCAAGTTTGGTAATTTTTACGTGTCAGTACCAAGTCTGGGCTAGACGTTACAAAAAGGTCTAAATCGCGTATAAACGTGCATTGACAGTGTATCTGACCGGTGGGGCCCGCATGTCAGCTACCGATGTGGCATTCTTTTTGCAGAAAGCCCCATGCTTCGCCGGCGCTACTGTTCATCGTCTCCACGCACGGCAGCACCCGATCTAGATCGAGGGGAGGAGCCCCTCGAACCCGAGCTCCTTCGCCTCCCGTAACCGCCGCTCCTTCCACTCGGCGGCGCGGCGCCTCATCTCCTCGCCCCTCTCGCCACCGCCCATGAGCTCCTCGATGTGCGCGCCACCTGCTCTCGCCGCAGCTGCTCGTCCAGGCGCAGCCCGACGCCCCACTCCCCGCACACGTACCGGCTGTTGATGTACTGGTCCGTGAACCCCGGCGCGCAAATCATCGGCACGCCGGCCCAGATGCTCTCCATCGTCGAGTTCCACCCGCTGTGCGTCAGGAAGCCCCCCACGGCGCGGTGCCGCAGCACCTGCTCTTGCGCGCCCCACTCGGCGATGAAGCGCCACCCTTTGGTCTCCGCGAGGAAGTCGGCGGGCAGGGCTTCCATGCCGCGGTCGCCGGCGACGAGGCCGGGCCACATGACCCAGAGGAACGGGCGGTTGCTGGCGGCGAGGCGGAGAGGGGCGAGGAGATGAGGCGCCGCGCTGCCGAGTGGAAGGAGTGGCGGGAGGCGAAGGAGCTCGGGCTCGAGGGGCTCCTCCCCTCGATCTAGATCGGGCGCCGCCGTGCGTGGAGACGATGAACAGTGGCGCCGGCGAAGCAAGGGGCTTTCTGCAAAAAGAATGCCACATCGGTAGCTGACATGCGGGCCCCACCGGTCAGATACACTGTCAATACGCATTTATACGCGATTTAGACCTTTTTGTAACATCTAGCCCCAGACTTGGTACTGACACGTAAAAATTACCAAACTTGGTACCAATCTGCTTCCAATGCCCCAATTGTGGTACTTCTGTGCAATTTACTCTATAATCATCATAAATAGGAGGCTTGCAATCATCATAATAAATTTTCTCATCAAAACTTGAGGGACTCAAAATATCATATTCATCAAATATAGCATCCCCAAGCTTATGGCTTTGCATATCATTAGCATCATGGATATTCAAAGAATTCATACTAACAACATTGCAATCATGCTCATCATTCAAATATTTTGTGCCAAGCATTTTATTGACTTATTCTTCTAACAATTGAGCACAATTTTCTAATGCATCTTCAAGAAAGATATTATAAAGATGATCAATAATATGATGCAACCTAAATTCCATTTTTATGTAGTCTTCTTTTATGAACTAAACTAGTGATAAAACAAGAAATTAAAAGATTCAATTGCAAGATATAAAGATATACCTTCAAGCACTCACCTCCCCGGCAACAACGCCAGAAAAGAGCTTGATGTCTACTTCGTGACTTTATTCTTGTAGACATGTGTTGGGCCTCCAAGCGCAGAGTTTTGTAGGACATTAGCAATTTTCCCTCAAGTGGATGACCTAAGGTTTATCAATCCGTGAGAGGTGTAGGATGAAGATGGTCTCTCTCAAACGACCCTGCAACTAAATACAAGAAATCTCTTGTGTCCCCAACACACCCAATACAATGGCAAACTGTATAGGTGCACTAGTTCGGCGAAGAGATGGTGATAAACGTGTAATATGGATGGTAGAATTATATTTTTATAATCTGAATAAATAAAAACAGCAAGGTAGCAAATAGTAAACAGGCACAAAAACGGCGTTTCAATGCTTAAAAACAAGGCCTAGGGTCCGTACTTTCACTAGTGCAATCTCTCAACAGTGCTAACATAGTTGGATCATATGGTTATTCCTCAAAGTGCAATAAAGAATCAATCCCGAGTTCCTATTAGCGAAGAACAAAAGATAGATATTGTTAGTAGGGTACGAGGCCACCTCAAAGCTATTCTTTCCGTTCGATCTATTCAAGAGTTCATACTAAAATAACACAAAGCTATTTTTCTGTTCGATCTATCCTAGAGTTCGTACTAGAATAACACCAAAGCAAATTCATAAACATAATACTCAATCCACACAAAGAACTACGAAGGGACCCCAAAGTCATCGGAGAAAAACGTGCATCAACCCCTATGCATAGATTACCCCAATATCACCGCGGGAATCCGCGAGTTGAATGCCAAGACACATATCAAGTGAATCAATATGATACCCCAACTGTCACCTCAATTATTCATACCGCAAGATATATATCATGTGTTCTCATATCTAAATATTCAATCCGACAAGACAAAACCTCAAAGGGTAAAGATTCAATTCATCATAACAAGAGTATAGAGGGTAGAAACATCATATGATCTGACTATATTAATAAAGCCCATGATATAGATCACGAGAGAGAGAGAGAGAGATCAAACACATAGCTACTGGTACAAACCCTCAGCCTCGAGGGTGGACTACTCCCACCTCATCGTGGTGGCCACCGGAGATGATTCCCCTCTCCGGCAGGGTGCCGAAAAGGGTTTATATTGGTTTTCGGTGGCTACATAGCCTTGCGGCGGCGGAACTTCTGATCTAGGTTAACCCCAAAGGGTTTCGGAATATTTGGGAATTTATAGTGCAAAGAGGGGGTGCGGGAGGCCACCGAGGTGGGCACAACCCACCTGGGCATGCCCTGGTGGGTTGTGCCCCCCTCGTGGCACCCCCCAGGTGGTGCTCTGGCCCAATGGATGTCTTCTGGCCCATAAAAAAATCCCCGTGGAGTTTCGTTGCGTTTGGCTCGGTTTGATATTGATTTCCTGTGATGTAAAAAACAAGCAAAAAAACAGCAACTGGCACTGGGCACTGGGTCAATAGGTTAGTCCCGAAAAATGATATAAAGTTGCTATAAAATCATTGTAAAACACCCAAGAATGATAAAATAACAGCATGAATACTTCATAAATTATAGATACGTTGGAGACGTATCAACATGCAATTTCAAAAAAATTCCTACGCTCATGCAAGATCTATCTAGGAGATGCATAGCAACGAGAGGGGAAGAGTGTTTCCATGTACCCTCGTAGACCGAAAGCGGAAGCATTAGCTTAACGCGGTTGATGTAGTCGAACGTCTTCTCGATCCAACCGATCAAGCATCGAACGTACGACACCTTCGAGTTATGCACATGTTCAGCTCGATGACGTCCCTTGAACTCTTGATCCAGCAAAGTGTCGAGGGAGAGTTCCGTCAGCACGATGACGTGGTGATGGCGATGGTGGAGTGATCCGCGCAGGGCTTCGCCTAAGCGCTACGAGAATATGACTGGAGGCGTAAACTGTGGAGGGGGGGGGGCGCACACGGCTTGGAACAATTGATCTGTGTTAGAGGCACCCCCACCCCCGTATATAAAGGAGGGAGAGGGGAGGAGGCCGGCCCTAGGCGCGCCCCAAGTAGGAGGAGTCCTACTTGGGCTCCTAGTAGGATTCACCCCCTTCCTTTTATCGGAGGGGGAAAGGGGGAAGGAGAGAGAGGGAGAAGGAAAGGGGGGCGCCGCCCCCTCCCCTAGTCCAATTCGGACTCCTCTCTTGTGGGGGGCGCGCCACCTCTATGTGGGCTAGTGTGCCTCCCTCCTATGGACCATATGGCCCATATCTTCCCCCGGGGGTTCTGGTAACCCCCCCGGTACTCCGATATGTACCTGATACATTCCGAAACACTTCCGGTGTCCGAATACTATCATCCAATATATCAATCTTTACCTCTCAACCATTTTGAGACTCCTCTTCATGTCCATGATCTCATCCAGGACTCCGAACAACATTCGGTCACCAAATCACATAACTCATATAATACAAAATCGTCATTGAATGTTAAGCGTGCGGACCCTACGGGTTCGAGAACTATGTAGACATGACCGAGATACCTCTCCGGTCAATAACCAATAGCGGAACCTGGATGCTCATATTGGTTCCTACATATTGTACGAAGATCTTTATCGGTCGTACCGCAATGACAACATACGTAATTCCCTTTGTCATCGGTATGTTACTTGCCCGAGATTCGATCATCGGTATCTTCATACCTAGTTCAATCTCGTTACCGGCAAGTCTCTTTACTCGTTCCATAATGCATCATCCCATGACTAACTCATTAGTCACATTGCTTGCAAGGCTTATCATGATGTGCATTACCGAGAGGGCCCAAAGATACCTCTCCGATACTCTGAGTGACAAATCCTAATCTCGATCTATGCCAACCCAACAAACACCTTCAAAGATACCTGTAGAGCATCTTTATAATCACCCAGTTACGTTGTGACATTTGATAGCACACAAGGTATTCCTCCGGTATTCGTAAGTTGCATAATCTCATAGTCAAAGGAATATGTATATGACATGAAGAAAGCTATAACAATAAAACTGAACGATCAACATGCTAAGCTAACGGACGGGTCATGTCCATCACATCATTCTCCTAATGATGTGATCCCGTTCATCAAATGACAACACATGTCTATGGTTAGGAAACTAACCATCTTTGATTAACAAGCTAGTCTAGTAAAGGCTTACTAGGGACACAGTGTTTTGTCTATGTATTCACACATGTATCAAGTTTCCGGTTAATACAATTCTAGCATGAATTATAAACATTTATCATGATATAAGGAAATATAAAATAACAACTTTATTATTGCCTCTAGAGCATATTTCCTTCAGTCTCCCACTTGCACTAGAGTCAATAATCTAGTTCACATCGTCATGTGATTTAACACCAATAGTTCACATCTTGTAAGTGCATCTAGTGCCACCCCTAGTTGGTTTTGGAGTATTGACGACAAACCTGGTTGAGGGACTAATGTGTTTGTGAGAATTGCAGGATAACACAGGTAGTAGTCCCTCATTGATTCGGTTTACCTACCGGAGATGACCGCTAAAAATGTATGAAGACATTGAAGACAATGGTGGTATGTGAAGATATTCACATTAAAGACTATGACAAGAGAAGACATTGCGTGAAGACTATGGAGCGCGAAGACTTAGTTGTTTCGTTGTTTCCTTTTCTTCTTTGTTGAGTCATAGGAACCACCGTACTGTTAAGTGGGGTCCCAGTGAACAAAGTTAGAGTGACTGAAGTGATGCTCAACCAAAATCCTATGTCTTCGAGCGAAGACAATGAGAGCAAATCTTATCCAGAGCTGGATGAGTTAGCTTTACTTGTAGCCCAAGTAAAGTTGTCGCGTGTGTTTGAAATCTGACCGTTGGGACACGTGTCAGTTCCTGAGTGACCCAGGGTCATTTCGGACAAATCAGGTTGGGTTGCCTAGTGGCTATAAATAGCCCACCCCCTACACCATAAATTGGTGGCTGCTCAGAGTTAGTGCACGGCTTTTGTCGTTTGAGAGCAACCCACCTCCAAAGCTTTTGAGAGAGAGAAATCTTTGCGAGGACAAAGCCCAAACACCCAGAGCCAAAGAGTGTTAGGCATCACTGAAGTCTTTCTGTCCGCGTAACCTGAAGACTTGTTACACTTGAGGACTGTGAATCCTCCAGCCGGTTAGGCGTCGTGTTCTGAGCATCCAAGAGTCATTGTGGATCGCCGGTGAACGAAGTCTGTGAAGGTTTGGAAGTCTACCTTGAAGACTTACCAGAGTGATTGGGCGAGGACTAGGTGTCCTTAGCTCAAGGGGAATAAGGTGAAGACGTGGTCTTCTGAGTTGAATCTCAGCCTCCCAAACCAGACGTACAGTTGTCACAGCAACTGGAACTGGTCCAACAAATCCTGTGTCCTCACCGAGTGACTGGTTCTATCCTCTCCCTCTCTTTACTTACAGTTTGTCTTCGTGAAGTCATTGCATGCTTGCACTACTTGTTTGACTTCACTGTGTGACTACTATCTTTGTTTGGCTTCATACTATCTTCCATCCCGATCTTTACTACCTAGGTGCTATTAGTCTTCGTGCTTTCACTTCATTGCATACTTGACTATGGCTTGCTTAGTGTAGTCTACCTTCCGCTGCATATCAATAGGTTCATTTCTATTGTTTGTATTCGAAACTCTCATGTTTTGACGATGTTCATAAAAATCGCCTATTCACCCCCCTCTAGTCGATAACTAGCAGTTTCAATTGGTATCAGAGCAAGGTACTCCCTTGTTCTGTGTGTTCGGTTTAACCACCTGGAGTTATAGCTATGTCGACTGCAGGGATAATCAAAGTCTCCACTGCCTGCCCTGTCTTCGATGGAACTGAATATCCCTACTGGAAGAATAAGATGCGCATGCATCTTGAAGCCATTGATGTCGACCTCTGGTATGTCGTCAAGAATGGCGTTCCCAAGACCGGTGAAGGTGTCACCGCTGCTGATGTCAAGAAGTTCGTTCAACTGGATTCTACTGCCAAGAACATCATCTATGGTCATCTGACCAAAGGACAGTATGGCCATGTGAGTGCTCTGGAAACGTCGAAGCTAGTCTGGGACTGGCTCTCCAAGGTCAACGAAGGTGTCGGAGTAAATAGCCATGGGTAGCCTAACCGACTGCCCTTGGCTCTTCCAAAAAATTATCAGGCCTTTGGGCCTTCACAGCACTCCAAGCATTGGACCAGCTTCCCTGGCCGGCTACCTTTGAAGCCGACTCACGGAAGGCGGCCCAGCCTCAGCAACCTCCCCCCCCCCAGGATAACCACGGGGTGGCCGACTCTAGGAAGCCGGCCGTAAAGGATGCCGACTTCCCCGAAGCCGGCCCCGAAGAACGCCGACTCCCAGAAGCTGGCCAAGACCGCAACCACCAAAGCTACGCCACATAACGGTGACAAGACGGGTGTGGCCACAGTGCGGCCCACTACCCCCGAAGCCCGAGGCAGGCATGGCCACAGGATGCCGTACGGGACGGCCATCCCCCGTCCGGCTCGGCACTGTAGCCATGCTAGCCTCGACGTCACCCACGACAGACGCCAGTACGGCCCACGGGCGACGGGCCCCTTCAGCCAGAGAGAGGCGCGGAGGCGGCCCGGCCTCCCCCAGTCGGCCAAGGGCGTAGCCGGCCCCCAGAAGTCGGCTACCCCCTCCCTCGAAGCATGTGCCACATTAAGGAGACAAGAAGAGGTAAGGCTACAGTGAGAGCCCTCGAGGCGGCCCACTGTAGCCACGCTTACCTCAACGAAGCCCTCGTCATCAGGGGCGAGGCTACAGTAAGCAGCCGCCGACAAGACCCTAGGCGGTGGGGCCGACCTGTCGACCAAGAGGCCGGCAGCCGGCGGGACCCACCAGTCGGCGGGCCCCAACAGCCGGCGGAGAAGCCAGCGAGCATAGACACTGACGGCTGGGACTAGTGCCCAACCGGATTACAATTGTACCCCCGGGGGGTAGGCCTATATAAACCCCCCGGGGCACCCATGCAAAGGGTTGGCTTCTGAGCACAACACACACACCATAGAGAGAGAGAAGCAAGAGCTAGCCTTGTTCTTCTTCTCCCTTGAACCCTACAGCTCTAGGAGCGATTGTAGCTACTTTTCCTGATCTAGTGATCATGCGGAGACCCCGCAGAGCAGGACTAGGGGTGTTATCTCCTCGGAGAGCCCCGAACCTGGGTAAGATCCGCCGGCGTGCATGTCTTCGCCTCATCCCGTTTCCAGGCACCGGCGACGTCTTATTGGTACCCACAATGATAAGCCACCCGTTGGCATATGTCGCACCTACCACCCGACATTTGGCGCCCACCGTGGGGCCAGGTGGACCGTCATCCGGAGACCTGTTCTGGACGGGAACCCTCTTCCTCCCCCGCGAGCGCAGCCAGCCTGCTGTGCCCGATGGCATTTGCCTCGACGCGCTGCAAGGCGTCGACGACGCCTGCGCAGTGAGCTGCCTCGCCGATCTGCTCGGTGAGACTCGCATCTCCGACGAGCCTGCGTCCGACGCAGGCACGGACTACCCCGAGAGCCGCCTCGTCAGCCTCCTCGACCAGCTTCACGTCTCCAGCGAGCCTGCTGCAGATGTGGAGTCGGTCGGCTCCACCGACCCGATGCTCGTCGACTCCGACACGGCATCGCTCGACGCCTACCCCTCTGACGTGGTGGTCTTCGACGATCCTCTCCCTCGAGCTGACAGCGGCAGCAGCGCTGTCACCGAGGTGTTGGTCATCAGCTACGCCGCCAACTCGGGCGAGAACGCCCACGACGCCCTGCAAGCGGCGATGCACGACCTCTCCGTCCCCATCCCGGCCGATGCCGACGCCGAGACCCAGGAGGCACGCCGCCTCGCCCTCATCGCGGAAGGCCAGAAGATAACCTCCATGAGACGCCTCACCGAGGCCCACCAGCGCGAAGTCGACCGCGCCGCCTTCGGTACGCCGCCGCCTAGCGGTCCGAGCCGAGCCGGCTTCGTCCAGAAGCGCGGCGCGGCCGTCGCCAGCATGCTGGGGGCAGATCGCCCTGTCTACGCCACCCCGCTCGAGAATCTGCGAGCCGCTCAGGCGGCCGCAGAAGAGCTCAATGGGCTAGGAGCCGATGAGCTCCCCTACATGACAAGACGGATCCAGCAGCTGATCGACGTGGCTGCAGAACGGCACGAAGCCGGCGCCCGTGCCGATAGTCATCCCCCGCGCCGGGAGCACGCCGCGACGTCCCGCTCGCCGACTGCGAGCGGCGCCCGCCAGAAGAAAGACAAGGAGCCAGCTGCTAGCCGCAGCCGGACTCGCATCACCATCGAGCACGACGCGGAAGGCCGCCCGCGAGCGGTAGAGCACCAAGGAAATCTGCCTCCTCCCCCGCCTCGAAGAGAAAGACGTCTCACCCCGCCGCCTATCACGCACCCGACTCTTGGTGACTGACTCGGCCGCCGAGAAGGAGTCGGCGAGAACGACGCCTGCCACCGGATCGACCGCCTTGCATTTCCTTGGCGTTAGAAGAAGAAGACGATGTCGGCCCGCCATGTTTTGGCCCCCGCATCCGCGACGAGCCCTTCCCCAAAGGGTTCTCGCTCCCCAGAGACACGCCCAAGTACAACGGCTCAGTGAAGCCGGAGGATTGGCTCATCGACTACTCCACGGCTGTCAGCATAGCCAATGGCAATCGGCGCGTCACCGTGACGTACGTCCCCCTCATGCTGCAAGGCACGGCGCGCACATGGCTCAACAGCCTCAAGCCCTACAGCATCAACAGTTGGCTGGACTTCACAGAAGTCTTCGTCCGCAACTTCACCAGCACCTACAAGCGGCCTCCCAAGCCTCGCCGGCTCTCCCTCTGCGTCCAAGGGCCCAACGAGTCGACCCACGACTACCTCACGCGGTGGGCCGAGCTCCGCAACTCCTGCGAGGGGGTGCACGAGGTTCAGTCCATCGAGTACTTCACCGCCGGGTGCCGAGAGGGCACCCTCCTCAAGCACCGACTCCTCTGCGACGAGCCGGCTACCCTCGACGAGTTGCTGGTCATCGCGGACAAGTACGCCATGGCCGACTCCTCGATGAAGACCGAGCTTCGAGTAGACGCCTCGGGAAAGGTGATTGCTCCGGCTCCCAAGACGCCGGCTGGCGACCCTAATCGGCGCCCCTACCAGAACGATCACAAGCGCAAGGCCCCCATGCCGACTCCCACCAGTCGGCAGGTGGCCACAGTTGACGATGAGCAGCCCGAAGAACGACCCGTTCCCAAGAAGAAGGGCGGCAGGCCGGCTTGGCAGCCGGCTTTCTCTTACGAGCAGGCTCTTGACGCCCCCTTTAAGTTCCACAGCGGCGCGAAGCCGTCTAACCACACGACCCGAAAATGCCACTGGCTCACGCGAATCACCAAGGGCGAGGGGTTGCTGCCGCCTCCCGGCCCGCCGCCTCCAGCCCCCCAGCAGCCGGCGGCTCGGCCGGTGGTCGGCGCCATCCAAGACGAATTCCCTGAAGAGCACGCCGCCTACGTCGTCTTCACTAGTCAAGCCGACGACAAGCGTAGTCGGCGCCGACAGCATCAAGAAGTTAATGCAGTCGCCTCTAGCGCCCCCGAGTTCATGCACTGGTCAGAGAAGCCAATCAGCTGGAGCCAGGCCGACCACCCAGAGGTGATGCCATCCCCTGGCTCCTATGCAATGGTGTTGGATGTCACCCTCGCGACGGAGAGGCGAGCTGCCCGATTCTCCCGCGTCCTGATAGACGGCGGAAGCAGTATCAACATACTGTACCATGATACCATGGAGAAGCTGAACATCAAGGCAAAGCAGCTTATGCCGAGCCGCACCGTCTTCCATGGTATCGTCCCTGGCTTGTCTTGCTCCCCAATCGGCAAGATTAAAATGGATGTTCTCTTCAGAGACAAAGATCATTTTCGCCGAGAGGCAATCTGGTTCGAGGTAGTGGATTTGGAGAGCCCCTATCATGCTCTGCTTGGCCGACCTGCTCTGGCCAAATTTATGGTTGTGCCCCACTACGCCTACCTGAAGATGAAGATGCCGAGCTCGAAGGGGATCATCACGGTAGCCGGCGACTACAAGAAGTCCATCGAGTGCGCCATGGCCAGCAGCCGGCTGGCCGAGTCCCTCGTGGTGGCAGAAGAGAAGAAGATGCTGGAGCGGGTTGTGGCCATGGCCGGCAAGAAGCCGGCCCTGTCCCCCAACCCCAAAGATAGTGATGCGCATGGCTCCTTCCAGCTTGCCAAAGAGACGAAGAAGATACCTCTGGACCCGGAGAACCCGGAGAGGTTCGCTGTCATTGGGGCGAACTTGGACAGTAAATAGGAAGGCGAGCTCGTCGACTTCCTCCATGAGAATCGAGACATCTTTGCATGGTCCCCAAAGGACATGCCGGGTGTCCCGAAGGATTTCACCGAGCACAAATTACATGTCCGCGCCGACGCGAAGCCGGTCAAGCAACCCCTCCGCCGACTGTCAGAAGAGAAGCGAAGAATCGTGGGAGAAGAGATAGCCCGGCTCCTTGCCGCTGTCTTTATCATGGAAGTGTTCTTTCCAGAGTGGCTTGCCAACCCAGTTCTGGTTCTGAAGAAGAATAACAAGTGGCGTATGTGTATAGACTACACCAGCCTGAACAAGGCCTGCCCAAAGGATCCGTTTGCTCTGCCACGGATTGACCAAGTGATAGACTCCACAGCCAGATGCGAGCTGTTGAGTTTTTTGGACGCCTATTCAGGGTACCATCAGATCAAGTTGGACCCAGCAGACCGCCTGAAGACTGCCTTCATCACACCATTTGGAGCTTTCTGCTACATGACTATGACGTTCGGCTTGAGAAATGCCGGCGCCACTTTTCAGCGTTGCATGCAGAAATGCCTCTTGAAACAACTCGGCAGAAATGCCCACGTCTATGTAGACGACATTGTGGTGAAGACAGAGAAGCGCGGTACCCTGCTGGAAGATCTCAAAGAAACATTCGCCAACTTGCGCCGATTCCAAATCAAGCTCAACCCCGAGAAGTGCGTGTTCGGAGTACCAGCCGGCCAGCTGCTAGGCTTCCTGGTCTCCGAACGCGGCATCGAGTGCAACCCCGTCAAGATCAAGGCCATCGAGAGGATGGAGATTCCCACCAAACTACGAGATGTGCAGAAGTTCACCGGCTGCTTGGCCTCCCTGAATCGTTTTATCAGCCGACTAGGAGAGAAGGCTCTCCCCCTGTACCGACTCATGAAGAAGTCCACTCACTTCGAGTGGAATGACCAAGCCGACCAAGCCTTCCATGAGTTGAAGAAAATGCTGACCACTCCGCCTGTCCTGGCAGCGCCGACTGAAAAGGAGCCCATGCTCCTCTACATCGCTGCGACTAGCCGAGTAGTCAGTACTGTTGTTGTGGTCCAGCGCCCGGAAGAAGGCCGAGCCCAGCTAGTCCAGAGGCCGGTGTACTACCTAAGCGAAGTGCTGTCCAGCTCAAAGCAGAACTACCTGCACTACCAGAAGATGTGCTATGGGGTATACTTCGCCGCCAAGAAACTGAAGCCCTACTTCCAAGAACACCCCATCACGGTCGTGTGCACCGCCCCGCTCGCCGAGATCATAGGCAGCCGGGATGCATCCGGCCGGGTGGCTAAATGGGCTATTGCACTGGCGCCCTACACGATCTTCTACCAACCCCGCACCGCCATCAAGTCCCAAGCGTTGGCCGACTTCCTCGTCGACTGGGCCGAGACCCAGTACCTACCACCGGCTCCCGACTCTACCCATTGGTGGATGCACTTTGACGGGTCCAAGATGCGCACCGGCTTGGGAGCCGGCATCGTCCTCACCTCTCCCAAAGGCGACAAGCTCAAGTACACACTGCAGATCCACTTCGCCGCTTCCAACAACGTGGCCGAGTACGAGGCGCTCGTACATGGGCTCCGGCTAGCCAAAGAGCTCGGCATACGCCGGATCCTGTGTTACGGCGACTCAGACTTGGTGGTCCAGCAGTCGTCTGGCGACTGGGATGCCAAGGACGCGAACATGGCGAGCTATCGATTCCTCGTCCAGCAGATCAGCGGATACTTCGAAGGGTGCGAGTTCCTTCACATGCCAAGGGCCGACAACGACCAAGCAGATGCCCTAGCACGGATCGGCTCCACCCGACAAGCCATACCGACTGGCGTCTCCCTCCAGCGCCTCCTCAAGCCGTCCATCAAACCGTCTCCAGAGTCGGACTCTATCTTCGTACCGCCTGCGCCAGATGCAGCCGGATCCGACTGGAGGAACCCCGCAGGCGGCACGGGGACTTCGACAACTGGCCCGGGGACTGCCGTAGTCGCACCTGGCCCGGGGACTTCAGAACCCGGCCCAGGGATTGCAGCAGTCGGCCCGGGGACTGCAACGACACAAGAAGCGGTGGCCGACTCCAATTCCATGCCACCCAACCCACCCACCCGAGTCATGGTGGCTACACTAACAGAAGAAGAAGTCATAGCTCCATCATGGGCCCAGCCCATCCTCAAGTTCCTAGTCAGCAGAGAGCTGCCGGCTGATGAGATCTCAGCAAGACTAGTGCAACGACGAGCCGCAACATATGCAATAATCAACAGGGAGCTTGTGAAGCGCAGCGTCACTGGAGTCTTCCAGCGTCATGTCGAGCCAGAAAAAGGAGTGGCAATCCTCAAGGATATCCACCAAGGCGAATGCGGCCACCACGCAGCCTCAAGATCACTTGTGGCCAAGGCTTTCCGCCATGGTTTCTTCTGGCCGGCTGCCTTGGAGGATGCTAAAGAAATAGTCAAGAGCTGCAGAGGATGCCAAGTTTTTAGTTCCAAGCAACACCTGCCAGCTTCTGCACTCAAGACCATTCCCCTCACCTGGCCTTTTGCCGTCTGGGGACTGGACATGGTGGGCCCTTTCAAGACAGCCCGCGGCGGCTTGACGCATCTACTTGTCGCTGTGGACAAGTTCACAAAGTGGATCGAAGCAAAGCCGATCAAGAAGCTGAACGGGCCGACTGCCGTGACATTCATCACTGACATCACTACTCGGTACGGCGTGCCGCACAGCATCATCACCGACAACGGCACAAACTTCGCCAAAGGAGCACTGGCAAGTTTCTGCGCGACGCAGGGCATCCGACTGGACTTAGCGTCCGTTGCCCACCCGCAGTCAAACGGCTAGGTCGAGCGAGCAAATGGACTCATCCTCTCCGGCATCAAGCCCCGACTGGTTGTACCACTGGAGCGATCGGCCGGCTGCTGGCTCGATGAGCTGCCGGCTGTCCTTTGGAGTCTACGCACTACACCCAACAAGTCAACCGACTTTACTCCATTTTTCCTCGTGTATGGTGCCGAGGCTGTCATCCCAACAGACATCGAGTTCGACTCGCCTCGGATCACCATGTACACGGAGGAGGAGGCCAAGGAAGCAAGAGAAGACGGCGTCGACCTACTGGAAGAAGGCCGGCTGTTAGCACTCAGCCGGTCCGCCATCTACCAGCAAGGGCTGCGCCGCTACTACAACCGCAAGGTCAAGCCAAGATCCTTCCAAGAGGGCGACCTTGTGCTCCGGCTGATACAGCGAACAGCCGGCCAGCACAAGCTCTCGGCCCCTTGGGAAGGCCCCTTCGTCATCAGCAAGGCACTAGGCAACGACTCCTACTACCTGATCGACGCGCAAAAACCAAGAGCACGCAAGAGAGACGACTCCGGCAAGGAGTCGGAGCGACCATGGAACGCAAACCTCCTGAGAATATTTTACAGTTGAAAGCCGTATGTATCATGCTACCCTTTTGTATTAAGTACAAACCAACAGGCCCCCCGAACAGTACTCGGGGACTGCCTTTGTTTATCTATGAATGACAAGTGTCATATCCATGAATGTATTATTACATTTGATTTCTTGTTGGGCACCGGGTTCGACTAGTCGGCCCGGGGACTGGCCGCCTTGAGCTATATTAAAAGTTCTACCTGAAGTCAGACAAGTAGTGTGCCGACTCCCGAGTCCTCTCTTGCTGAAAGTCGCAGCTTGAAGAACCGACTGTCCGAGTAGCAAGAGGCAAGGCACAAAGGATGCCCACACAAAAAATGGCTAAGGACCAACGAACTTATATAGCAAAAAGACGTCCTCCAACCACGCTTGCCGGCTGTCAGAACAGCCGGCTGGCCGGCTTCCTAAACACTTAGCTTTAGTCCAGCAAAGCTAGAGTACTTCCCCCCCAATTGGCCAAGCACTCCTCCAGCTACAGATTGCAGAGCAACTGTCTGACTGGGGAGGCGGCAACCAAGGGAGGGCGGCAAAGGAAACAACAGAAGGATAAAAAGCAAAGTACGAGGAAAAGCCAAATGCATGCATAAGTTATATATACATATAAAGCCCCCAACAGGCTGGCTACAGACATAAGTTCGAATACACCCCCAATGGGTGGAATTGTGCAGACTTAACAGAATATTGTTCCAAAAGTGACAAGACAGGAAAACAAAAGATGGCAGACTAGACTAGGGCGCGGTGCGGGAGCCAGGCTGGTCGGTGGAGACGGCGTCACCGGCTGAAGGAGTGGCCGCCTAGCGGGTCTCGGCTTGGTCACCACAAGTGGCAGGCGACGCACTCGCGCGCGACGTGGTGCTGGAGGCGCGGTCAGGCTGAGGCTGGTCGGCGTCTTCACCCTCCTCCTCCTCCTCTTCACCCTCGTCGCTGGAGTCGATCTCCTCCGCCGAGTCTTCACCGTCTGCCGGGTTCAGCCCGAACCACTCCTTCGGCTGGGCGACACCGTTGTCATCTACCTCGGGGGCGAAGACGCTGGTGTCGGTGTAGTCGGCGATCGCCGAAGCCCGCCGGATGATAGCCGGCCGCGCCGGCTCCAGCTCCATGTCGGCTTGTTGCCGCCAGGTAGCCAGCTGATCCAGGCTCAGGCCGGGATACCACGCCTTGACAAACTCCAGCGCCCGCCTGGCGCCGGGCCGAGCCGCCGAGGCCTTCCAGGCTTCGAAGCGGCCGACTGCCACCTCCAGCCAGTTAGCAGTTCGACTGGGGGTGCGAGGAACCACTTGGCCGGGCCAGAGGGCGGCCAATACTTGCGCCCCGGCACGCTGAAGCCGGCGGAGCAGTCGGTGAGCCGACTGGATGCGGGTCTGGATCGCCAAGAGATGCTCCTCCAGCGAACGACCGGCGGTTGGCGAAATCTCGAAGCCAGCCTGCCTTCGCGCTTGGCGGCGGGCCTCGATGATCTGGTTGGCGGCGGTAGAATAGCCAGGGAAATACTCTGTGCAAGAAAGAAGAAGAAAAGAAGAGAAGAACACCAAGTCAGAAAATGAGCCAAAAGCGGCAGACGGCAAGAAAGGACGAAGAAGTAGGCGGCTTACCGTCAACCAGATCTTTGATCTGACCATAGCCAGAGATCAGAGTTTGCCTTGCTTCAGCCCAGCCAGCCGCCTCCGTCTCGTACTCGGCCTGGAGGGCGGCTTCGCGGTCCTGCACCGCCTTCAGAGCCGCCTTGTGGCCTTCCTCCTGGTCGGCCAACTTCTTGGCCAGGCGGTCGCGTTCCTGCACCAAGGCGGCGAGCTCGGCATCCTTGGCACGAAGGGCAGTCTGAGACTCTCCCAGCTGTGCCCTCAGACCGGCGTTGGCCGCTGCAGAGACGGCAGAAAAAGAAAGAACAGTAAGAGGAAGTCGTCAAGGAAGATCCGACCCGACTGCTCAGCAGTCGGCCCGAATCTCGGGGACTACACCCAGTGGGTGCGCTGACGCGCCCCCACATGAGATAAAGAACAAAGCACGTACCCCGGCTCTCAGTAAGGTCGGCGGTCTTCTGGGTCAGCTCCCGAGCCTGGGAGTTGAAGGCGGCCGCACGAAGATTGTGGTAGTCCTGCAAGATAGACAGAAGATCGAAGTAAGAACAAGAATAGCAAAGCCAAATCCACTAAGAAGTTCCAAGCCGCCTGCTCAGCAGCCGACTCGGAACTCGGGGACTACACCCAGTGGGTGCGCTGATGCGCCCCCACGGAAGAAATCAAGACCAAGAGGAAGCAAGATAAGAAGACTAACCCGGATGGCCGCCCGCGTCGCAAGGAACTCGTCGGTGTACTGCCTCAGCGCCGTAGCATGAGCCTTGAGCCGGGTCCGGACGTCCTGCGCGGCCATGTTCATCACGGCCGTCCCTCCGCCCGGCGTCCACCCCGAGGTAGCGCTGGCCACCTCCACATCCTGGGCCGACGAGCTGGAGCCCGCGGCCGGCTGCGGCTCCGACGCGGCCTTCTGTGGCTCTGACGCAGCCTTCCCCGCGCGCTGGCTCGGCGGCATCCGGACCGCCAACTCAGTCCTCGTGGCCGGCTCGCCCCCCGCCGACTGCGCAGGCGGCAGATCAGGCCGGCCGCCTTGAGCCACCCCAGTCGGCGGGGTCGGCACCGGCGCCCTCTCCAGGATGACGACGTCATCGTCCCTCTCCAGCCCTGGCTGGTCGCCGCCGGCTCCTTCTGGCGAGGGCACCGGGGCCCCAGGCGCTGCGATGCGCAGTGGGGTGACCAACAAGGCCCCCTCCGCCATCGCCGCAGTTGCGGCCTCCGCTTGGGCCTTGGCCGCGGCGTCGGCGCGCGCCTTCGCTGCCTCCTCCTCCTGCGCCGCCTGGGCGGCGGCCGCCTTCCGTGCCTCCGCCTCCCGCTCCTCCCGCGCCTCCTGCGCGTTCCGTTCTGTCGCCTCCTGAAGGTCGGCACGGGGGTCCACGCGGCGAGTGGTGCTCCCAGACCCCCTCGGCGACTCGACGACGGAGGCGGCAGCCGCCCGCTCAAGCGACAATGGAGCTCTGGTTGTTTGGAGAAAAAGACAAGGGTTCAGGAACCACCAGAGAAAAGAAAGAAAAAAGAGTATACAAAAGAGTTCGAACTTACGCCGACACCGTCTGTGGTTGCTTCACCGTCTTGCGGAAGCGAGCCGCCTTCGCGGCCGCCTCCTCTCGCCTGGTCGCCGCCGCCCCGCCCCAGGGCTTCTTCGACCGACTACCGAACAAACCCTGAGCGGCGCGACGCTTTTGCCCGCTGCCCCGAGCAGGCGGTGCAGCGGAGGAACCCGCGCCGCGTCCAGAGGCCGGCCGGCGGCGCGGGACGACTTCGGGCTCATCGTCGTCCGGCCAGTCATCGAAGGTGACTCCATGCCCGGAGCCGCCTGCTTTGCCGCCGGCTTGGCCACCACCCGGCTCGGTGTTGTCGTCCATAGCGGCCGCCCCCAAGTCGGGGTCCTCCAGGTCGTGCTGCGTACGGTCGGGGACGAATCGGCGCTCCGCATCCGACCCGCTGGCAGGCAGAAGGAGAGGACTCTGTCGAAGACAAGCCGACTGGTCAGAGTCGGCCAAAGGAACTCGGCGACAAAGCTAAGAGAAAAAAGAAGAGACAAGGAGAACATACCGTGGGCGGCGGATTGGCTCGGCTATATGGCTCCTTGCCAAACTGCCACTCTTCGGAGAGTTTGCAGTTCGCGAGGTAGTTCACCATATAGGAAACCTCCGCGTGCGGCATGTCCTTGGTGCACATCTGGCTCGGATCGAGCTGGCCGCTCATCTGACAGATCAGATGAGGGCGGCTCTGGAGCGGAAGTACCCGGCGCGTGACGAAGGCGGCCAGCAGGTCGGGCCCCGTCAAGCCCTCCGACTGGGTCATCGCTCGCACTCGGGCGACGGCTGCAGATCCAGCCGGTGTCAGAGTCACGGCCCGGTAGGACCACTGGGGCCGCCTGCCCTCCGGCGGACTGGCTACGTAAGCCGGCAGGTTGATGTAGTCGCCCTGCAGGGCGATGCTCCTGACGTAGAAGTACGACTTTTGCCATAGCTTCACCGACTGGATCAGCATGATGATGGGGAAGGGGTTGTCGGCAGCCACCCTCCGCCCCGCAATAAAGGCGCCAGTGTGGGCCGGCACACCCCGCGAGCGCGTGCCCAGCTTGGACTGGAAGAACTCCCCCCAGAGCTCGAGGGTGGGGAGGACGCCGAGGTAGCCTTCGCACAGGGTGACGAAGGCAGACAGCAGCACCACCGCGTTCGGGGTGAGGTGGTGCGGCTGGAGCTGGTAGAACTCGAGCCAAGAGCGGAAGAAGGCGCTCACAGGCAGGCCGATTCCGCGCAAGAAATGCGAGCGGAAGACCACCCGCTCGCCCTCCCACGGCTCCGGCGTAAGCTCCTTCGCCGGCGCGAGACGGACTTCCACCTTGTCCGCGCTGGGCAGCCGCCGCGTCTTGTGGAGGAATTCGATGTGATCTTCGTGGACGTTGGAGCCGTCCCAATCCCCGCCATATTGCTCCATGGCGGGAGGCATGGTGAAAACGAGCGCGGCGGCGGAGGAACGAGTAGTAGAAGAGCGCGGCGGCGAGGCGCTGTTGCAAGAAACGGCAAGAGAAAGAAGATGGTGGAAGGAGGAGGAGCGTGCGAAAGCCTGCCGCTCTCCCTCTCCCCCTACTTATAGCTTCGCGAGGTGAAGCCGGGGAGGCCGGACGTGGGGTGAGACGTGGGATTAACTGCACCCACTCCCCCCACGCCTCGCGATTATTACGCCCTAAAGGCGTGCCGAAACTGCCGCAAGGAGACGTGCGGGCGGTTTCGGGATGCAGAGAATCCGCGCCTGGGCCCGGGCGTGGACGTGGCGGGCCCCCGCCCTGCGGCGACGTCCCGTCGCGCGCGTTGGCTGGCAGGCTTTCTGGCCGAGAGAGGCCACGTGGTTCGCAGATGGCAAGTGGCCGGCCCGCGGCCCGGTGCACGCACTGGCGAGCTCCCGCCCTCCGACTTCGGAGTTTTCGACCAAGGCAGCGCGCCTAACCAAAGCCGGCTCCCTGCTGCCGACTTGTCAAGATATGAAGCTGACCGAGCTTCTCAACTCCTACCCAACCTCGAAGCCCAATCAGCTTCGGGGACTACTGTCGGAGTAAATGGCCACGGGTAGCCTAACCGACTGCCCCTGGCTCTTCCAAAAAATTATCAGGCCTTTGGGCCTTCACAGCACTCCAAGCATTGGACCACCTTCCCTGGCCGGCTACCTCTGAAGCCGACTCACGGAAGGCGGCCCAGCCTCAGCAACCTCCCCCCCAGGATAACCACGGGGTGGCCGACTCCAGGAAGCCGGCCGTAAAGGATGCCGACTTCCCCGAAGCCGGCCCCGAAGAACGCTGACTCCCAGAAGCCGGCCAAGACCGCAACCACCAAAGCTACACCACATAACGGTGACAAGACGGGTGTGGCCACAGTGCGGCCCACTACCCCCGAAGCCCGAGGCAGGCATGGCCACAGGATGCCGTACGGGACGGCCATCCCCCGTCCGGCTCGGCACTGTAGCCATGCTAGCCTCGACGTCACCCACGGCAGACGTCAGTACGGCCCACGGGCGGCGGGCCCCTTCAGCCAGAGAGAGGCGCGGAGGCGGCCCGGCCTCCCCTGGTCGGCCAAGGGCGTAGCCGGCCCCCAGAAGTCGGCTACCCCCTCCCTCGAAGCATGTGCCACATTAAGGAGACAAGACGAGGTAAGGCTACAGTGAGAGCCCTCGAGGCGGCCCACTGTAGCCACGCTTACCTCAACGAAGCCCTCGTCATCAGGGGCGAGGCTACAGTAAGCAGCCGCCGACAAGACCCTAGGCGGTGGGGCCGGCCTGTCGACCAAGAGGCCGGCAGCCGGCGGGACCCACCAGTCGACGGGCCCCAATAGCCGGCGGAGAAGCCGGCGAGCATAGACACTGACGGCTGGGACCAGTGCCCAGCCGGATTACAATTGTACCCCCGGGGGGTAGGACTATATAAACCCCCCGGGGCACCCATGCAAAGGGTTGGCTTCTGAGCACAGCACACACACCATAGAGAGAGAGAAGCAAGAGCTAGCCTTGTTCTTCTTCTCCCTTGAACCCTACAGCTCTAGGAGCGATTGTAGCTACTTTTCCTGATCTAGTGATCATGTGGAGACCCCGCAGAGCAGGACTAGGGGTGTTATCTCCTCGGAGAGCCCCGAACCTGGGTAAGATCCGCCGGTGTGCATGTCTTCGCCTCATCCCGTTTCCAGGCACCGGCGACGTCTTATTGGCACCCACAATGATAAGCCATCCGTTGGCATATGTCGCACCTACCACCCGACAGAAGGCGTCTCAACCCAGAGAGATCAAAGGATCAGTGTTCTTCGCAACCTCTTCAACCGCTTCAAGAGAAACGAAAATGAGAATGTCCAGCTCACGTTTGATCGCCTCACTGACATCACAAATGAGCTTCGTGCTCTCGGTGCCACTGAGATCACCAAGCATGAAATCGTCAAGACACTACTGAGATCACTTGACAGCTCGTTCGACACCCTTGCCCTGATGATACAAGAACGCCCTGACTTCAAGACACTCGATCCGTCTGATATACTTGAGAGGCTCAACACGCATGAGTTCCAGTTATCTGAGAAAAGAGATATCTATGGTCCCAACTATGGCCGAACTCGTGCTTTGAAGGCAAAAGTTGTTTCCTCATCTGAAGAAGAATCTGACTACAGTTCTGATGATCCTGAAGACATTGGAAAGGAACTTGCTATGCTTGTGAATAAGTTCCAGAAGTTCACTAAGAAGAAGGGCTTCAGAAAGTCTTCACGATCCAGCTCGAGAAATGATGAAGCTTCCACTCATGACTACAAGAAGAGAACATGTCACAAGTGCAAGAAACCTGGACACTACATCTCTGAGTGTCCACAGTGGGACAATGAGAACAACAAGAAGAAGAAGAGTAAGGAATATGATTCTGATGACAAGAAGAAGAAATCCTCAAAGTCTTCTTCCAAGTCCTCATCCAAGTCTTCATCTCATAAGAAGAGCTCATCTGGCAAGGCTCGTGCTTTTGTTGGCAAGGAGATGGATTCAGAGGAGGAGTCTGCTTCTGAGGAGGCAGAGGTGGAGTCTGAGGAGGAGTCCGACCCTGGCGTTGCAAGTCTGGCTCTAGCTACAACCTACGTCGCCAAGTCTATCTTCAACACTGAAGACAATGGTCCCGTCACCAACGTTGATGCTAATGACAAGGACGACTCTGCTCCCACCTACTGCTTCATGGCACGTGGTGCCAAGGTAAAATCACGCAATGCTTACTTTCAAACATCAAGTGAAGATGACTCTGATTGTGAATCCAAACCCAGCTACAAAACACTTGCTAAAATTGCAACTGAACAACAGAAAGCTATGGAACATACTCAAAAACTGTTAGACAAAAGCGATGACCTGTTGGACGCGGAAATGACCCGTTCTCAGTTCTTAATTGAAGACATAAAAAATCTTCATGTTAAGTACCAAGAACTTGAAAGTCGTCATGAAATGCTCTCAACCACTCATGAAAAGCTCTCCTATGATTATCTTCAAAGGAAGCAAGAGCTTGAGAAATTGAGAGCGGCTCATGAAGATCTTCAAAAAGAGAATGAGTCACTTCGCGCTCAACAGATCAGTTCCGCTCAGGAAGGATTTGAACCACCATGTCTAAAATGTCTTGAGCGTGATAACGCTACTTCTGTTGCTGAATGTTCTACTGCTGCTACTGTTGCAATATCTTCAACTGTTGATGTGGTAACTAACCCCTCTGCTGAGGATACCACTACTATTGCTGATGAAAATGCTAGGTTGAAGACATTGCTTGAAAAAAGGATGTACAAAAGTCTCAAAGGGCATCAGACACTGTGCGATGTCCTCAAAAAGCAGATTCTGAACCGAAACCCTAGGAAAGAGGGTGTTGGGTTCGAGAGGAAAATGAACGTTGATGGTTCTTACTGGAAGCCTGAGCAGTACCCCAAAACCACATGGGTTGCTGCAAAGGGTCCTTCAGTGGATCCATCCACCTTATCTGGCTTCACTTGTGCTAACCCTATTATCATTGATGAATCCTTTGATGCAAACTATAAACTGTCAGGTATATTGGTACTAACTGCAGGAATGGGCCACTTATGAAGAAGATTTGGGTTCCCAAAAGTTGTCTTGAGAATCTTCCTGTGAATGTCATCATGACACCGCCTGGGAAGAAGACAAATCCCAGACCAAGGCTTCATATGGTCCAAAGGCTTCATACAGACAGAGGACTCACCTAAGTCACCCTAACGCCAATGTTTTGCAGGGAAATCATACTCAGACTTATGAATATGAGCGTGTTTCTTCAAACCGCTATGTTCATAAAACTAAGAACTTTCCTGCTTATTCATATGAGTATCATTCATCTCCTGCAAGGCTATTTGCTAGGGCTCCAAAGCCAAAATTCTCAGATGCTGCACTTAGACTCATTGCTTCTAAGCCAGCCCTGAAGATGTGGGTGGTTAAGAAGAATTAACTTTCTTTTGCAGGGAAAGGTCTCCAGCCAGAAATCAAAGGCGTCTGATGCTAATGCTGGGGACCTAAAACATCTTGTAGGGTGCAAGATCAAATGCCCAAATGGTCTTACTATGTATTTTGTTCCTGAATCGCTTGCCAATCATCCTATCAGTCCTAATCTTGATCTGAGCTTTGATAATCCTCTTGCCCATCAAATGTTTTGCTTCACAATACTCTTGGTGAAGCCCATCCCCCTAACTGTACTGTACGGTATGACACCTCATGCTTCAGAATGGATTATGGACAGCGGATGCACTAATCATATGACTGGTGATCGAAGTCTTCTCATGGACTCAACCTTACGTCCATCTGACAAGAGTCACATCACATTTGCTGACACTGGAAAAGCAAAGTATCGGGTCTAGGTAGAGTTGCAATCTCAAACGATCAGCACATGGATAAAGTGATGCTTGTTGAATCCCTTGGTTTCAACTTAATGTCTGTCTCAATGCTTTGTGACTTGAACATGATTGTGATATTTGGAAAATATCGTTGCCTTGTACTAATGGAATCTGACAAGTCTCTAGTCTTTGAAGGGTATCGGAAAGATGATCTATACATGGTAGATTTCTCAGCAGGACCACAGCTCGCCGTATGTCTTCTAGCAAAAGCTTCAGAGTGCTGGCTCTGGCATCGGAGGCTAGGGCATGCTGGCATGAGGAACTTACACACTCTCGCAAAGAAGATGCATGTCATAGGCATCGAGGGCATCAAGTTCAAGAAGGATCACTTGTGCGGTGCCTGCGAAGCTGGAAAGATGACAAGGGCCAAGCATCCCTCGAAGACAATCATGACGACATCTCAACCCTTGGAGCTGCTACCCATGGACTTATTTGGCCCTACTCACTACTCTACTCTCACTACTACTACTTGTCTCTATGACTTTGTCATTGTTGATGATTATTCAAGATATACGTGGGTGCACATAATTCTCTACAAGACTGAAGTGCAGGATGTCTTCAGACGCTTCGCCAACCGTGCCATGAACAACTATGGCGTCAAGATCAAGCATATCAGGAGTGACAACGGCACTGAGTTCAAGAACACCGGCCTCAACCTTTACTTGGATACATTAGGCATCACTCATGAGTTCTCAGCTCTGTACACACCTCAGCAGAATGGCATCGTGGAGCGCAAGAATAGAACACTCATTGAGATGGCTCGGACGATGCTCGATGAATACAAGACTCCAAGAAAGTTCTGGCCTGAAGCTATTAATACTGCATGCCATGTCATCAATCGCGTTTATCTTCACAAGCTTCTGAAGAAAACATCCTATGAACTTCTCACTGGTAAGAAGCCAAATGTTAGTTACTTCAGAGTATTTGGTGCTAGGTGCTGGATCAAGGATCCACATCACACTTCAAAATTTGCACTGAAAGCACATGAAGGTTTTATGCTTGGTTACGGAAAGGATTCGCACTCCTACAGAGTCTTCAACCTCTTTCACTATAAAGTGGTTGAAACTGTGGATGTGCGGTTCGATGAGACTAACGGCTCGCAAAGAGAGCACCTGCCAAATGTGCTAGATGAAGTTCCACCTAGTGAATCCATCAAGCTAATGGGAACTGGAGAAATCATACCGTCTGAAGCACAGCCTGAAGAGGAACTTATCATTTCTGCACCTAATCAACCTGAAGACAATGCTCAGCCCGAAGACAATCCTCCTAACAATGACAATGATCAGCAAGAGCAAAATCTTCGTCCGGTTCATCCTCGTGTTGCAAATGAAGTACAGATTGAGAAGATAATTGATAGCATCAATGCTCCTGGTCCACTCACTCGTTCAAGAGCAACACAGCTAGCAAATTTCTGTGGGCACTTTGCATTTGTCTCAATATCTAAACCCAAGAAAGTTGCTGAAGCCTTCATGGAACCTGAATGGATTCAAGCTATGCAAGAAGAGCTTCAACAGTTCAAGCTGAACAATGTCTGGGAACTTGTCAAGCGTCCTGACCCTCGCAAGCACAACATAATAGGCACAAAATGGATATATCACAACAAGCAAGATGAGCATGGTCAAGTTGTCAGAAACAAGGCTCGTCTCGTGGCTCAAGGATACACTCAAGTTGAAGGGATTGACTTCGATGAAACATTTGCTCCTGTGGCTAGGCTTGAAGCTATTCGCATACTGCTAGCCTATGCAAATCATCACAACATCCTGCTGTATCAAATGGATGTGAAGAGTGCATTTCTCAACGGAAAGATTGAAGAAGAAGTGTATGTTGCACAACCTCCTGGATTTGAAGATCCAAGACATCCTGATATGGTGTACAAACTAAACAAGGCACTGTATGGCCTCAACCAAGCCCCTCGCGCTTGGTATGATAAACTCAAAGACTTCCTGAAGAGCAAAGGCTTCAAACCTGGTTCCCTGGATCCCACACTCTTCATGAAGACATATGATGGTGAACTGTTTGTGTGCCAAATATACGTGGATGACATTATCTTCGGCTGCACCAACCAGAAATACAGTGATGAATTTGGACACATGATGCAAGAGCAATATCAGATGTCCATGATGGGTGAGCTGAAGTTCTTCCTTGGTCTTCAAATCCGTCAACAAAGCAATGGCATCTTCATGTCTCAAGAGAAATACCTCAAAGATTGCCTGAAGAAGTTTGGAATGCAAGACTGCAAAGGTTACACGACGCCAATGCCAACCAAGAGTCATCTGGGTCCTGACGCCAATGGTAAAGAGTTCGATCAAAAGGTATACCACTCCATGATTGTTTCTTTACTTTATTTATGTGCATCTAGGCCAGATATTATGCTTAGTGTTTGCATGTGTGCTCGATTTCAAGCGGCACCAAAGGAGTCGCATCACTTAGCGGTGAAGCGAATTCTTCGATATTTGGCTTACACCCCAACATTAGGATTATGGTATCCAAAGGGCTCAGAGTTTGATCTAGTTGGATTCTCGGATGCTGATTAGGCTGGTGACAAGGTGGATCGCAAGTCTACATCAGGCACATGTCACTTTCTGGGACGATCACTTGTCTGTTGGTCTTCAAAGAAGCAGAACTGTGTATCACTCTCCACTGCTGAGTCTGAATACATTGCTGCTGGATCTTGCTGCGCTCAGCTTCTATGGATGAAGCAAACACTCAAGGACTATGGCATCCATCTGAAACAAGTACCACTCTACTGTGACAACGAAAGCGCCATCAAGATTGCCAACAACCCAGTTCAGCACTCGAAGACAAAGCACATTGAAATTCGTCATCACTTTCTCAGAGATCATGTCATGAAGGAAGATATTGATATCATACACGTCAACACTGAAGAGCAACTGGCAGATATCTTCACAAAGCCCTTGGATGAGAAAAGGTTTTGCAAGTTGCGGTGTGAGCTAAATATCTTGGAATCCTTGAATGTCCTGTGATCAGGCACACATCCTAACACTTATGCATGTTGATGACTTAGATGTGCAACACACGAAGTAAAGTATATCTTCAATCAATGAAGACTTACACTCTAAGTGTGAATACATTAACGCGGTATTTGATTTCGGAGCGCCACGATAATTGTGCGCCGTGTCTGGGTCTAATACTTCCTATACGGTGGGTAACGCCACCACCAAATTCTTCTATTTGAAGTGTTATTCTCATGGCGTTACATTTGCTATGTCTGCGCATTTGGTTTGTCTTCAATATCAACGTGACTTCATGTTTTTCTTCACAATGATGATTTGGTTTTATTCTGATATATACCTATACATATATTAGTGTTCTGTCCTCTACAGCATTCACTTATAGCTATGTCTTCTTGTTTGAATCTTTTGAACTAAGTGAATGTGATCGGACCCTAACCTCTCTATGCTTTCTACCTCAAACTCTATCTATCCAAATCATATGCATTCTGTTGAAACTATCGAATGTCTTCTCTGCGTCCTTGTCAGCAGAAGATACAGAGACAAACATTAAATCTGTTTTAAATGCTCAATTCTTATTGCCTGAAACCCGGAGAAGCCGGAACGACCACCCGACAGTCCAGGCGTGCGTGGGAACATGGAACAACTCCCAATGTGTTGCATGTTCGCCACGTGTCTCTCAGATGTGAACCGCCAGGGGCACCTGCGTAATTGCGCTGTGCCGTCCCTTTCCCTATAAATGCACATCCAATCACGGTCAAAATCTTTCTTCCACCTCTCCACCACGACAAACCCTAGCGCCTCCGCTAGCTCTCGATGACGCCGGCGACGAAGCGCTTAGCTGCCGCAACCTCTCCAACGCCGTCTTCACGCCGGCCGCGGACATCGTCTTCTCCGCCGCTGCCGTAGGTATCCTCCGTCGCCAAGTTAGGGCACGGAAGATCGAACTGCTCGGCCTCATCTTCTACTCCGTCTAGCAGTTCATCGTGTGGTAAATTAAAACCCTCTTTTTACTGTCTTTTAGATCCTATAAATTCATCCTTTTTACCAAAAGTGGTTTCTGCCTCCTCAAATTTGGATCTATCATGTCTGCATCTCATATGATGCCTAGTATATTCACTTATGCTTTACACGTAGTTAGATTCCTCACTTGTACTTATTCTTGGATTCGTACAAATCTGGAACCAACTCTCAACATATAAGTGAATGTCTTCGCGCTATGAGGTCAATCTGTTATAAACCGATTTATCTTCAAAATCTTCTGAGAATGCATATGACCTCTTCCCCTTCCCTCACATCTGTAATGCTATCACAGGTACATGTCCGTGGGAGAATCCCTTGGTTCTCATAGTCTGCATTCATTTGCAGAATTCTTACAGCATCACATCAACTCTCCCGAAGCCAGTTCCTATCTGACCAGCAGACGGAAGCCTTTGACAGTGTTGAAGCCATTCAGTCTGAACTTCATGGCAACAGACAAGTCTGCAAGGAAGGGTGGCAGACAGCACCATGGGAACACATCAAAGGATTCGCCACCAGATCTCTATGAGCTGTACAGGACATATCCAGAGGAGGACTACAATCAGCGAAAAACCCGAATCCAATGGATTCGAAGATATTGGGCAGAACAATGGTACAAGTACATGTTCGTGACCAAGGAATCTGCTGAGAAGAATGCCATCAAGCGACCCTGGGGAGACATCTTGTACAAAAATCTTCCACCCAGGTCCAGAGCTGAAGCCATTGAACAAGGCTTCTACCCTTGCATGGTCCGTGGACCACAGCCTGCAGATGCCGACCCATCTTCATTGCTATGGTGTCGTGACGACAATCTGTTCAAGCGCAACTTCCAGTTTGCCAAGAAATCGGCCAAAGAAAACAAGAAGTCGCGGGGATTAGACTTCAACCCCGGTCCCTCTGCTCCTCGTGCCGATGGCACACGCGAAGCTGAACCCAATCTTGTTGGGCCCTTCTACAACCTAGAAGGTATCATCACTCATATTATGGTTCAAGGGACAGCCATGGATGAACCTGCAGACGACGCTAATTCTGACGAAGCGCCTGCACCATCGAAGCCTAAGAAGCTGAAGAAACCCAAGGCTTCGAAGCCTTCAACTGCACCAAAAGCTTCGCGAGTGAAGCCTCTGGCCACTGCTCCTCCTGCACCAAGTGTGCAGTTTGAAGATCTCTCACGCATCTCCAAGTCTGAGAAAAAGAAGAAGAAGCCCATGCACACCACTGGTCCAGCTCTGACCCCTGCTGCTGTTCTGAGGAATGAAAACGACGCCATTGATCTGTCAAGTGACGACGATCTTGCTGATGACGCTCTTGAGTAGCTGATAAAGAGCAAGCAAGAGGCGGAAATCTTCAATGATTTGCCTCTCTTTGACGTGGAAGTATTGAACAACTTCATTGATGAGTGGTTTGATACCCCCAATCTCAGCTTTGATGATCTGCAACTTCCCGTCGGCCTAAGCGTCTCCTTCCATGGAGCCATTGCTCCTGAGCTAACTCTTGCTCAGAAAATTGTTGAGCTGAAGCACAAGATTGATTATGAAAAGGCTCATTTCAAGAAGCATGTGGCCAAGCTCAGTGTAACAGACGTCCAGAACTTCAAGGTCATGTTGCATGAGCTCAAGGAAGCGTTTCACAAGAAACGTGAAGAAGCCAAAGGTTCTCGAGAGCGCATGAAGATTCTGGCTGCAAAGTGTGTTCAAGCTTACAATGAAGCTGAGAAGCGCAAGGCACTTGGGTGTCCTGGCATCGACCCTAAGATGGCTGCCAAGTAGAAGAAGAAGCCTGCTGTGCACCAAGCTGAACCATCCAGGCGGGAAGAACCTCGCATTGTCTTCCCCGCTAGTATGACAGGCGTGAAGCCTAAGGTCCCCATAGTGGCTTCAGAACTTCAGAAGGCAAGGGCAGCCGAAGCCAAAGCCAGAAAGTGCAAGACCAAGAACACCACTGACGATGCTCCACCCACCAAGAAGCGCAAGACCAAGAAGAAAGATCGGGCTGCTCCCACAGAGCCCCTTGTCGTCGAGCCAATTTCTGTTGCCCGTCCTCCATCTGCACAACAAGAACGTCGTTTGATATTTCATGAGCCTGCTTCCCCAGAGGCTCCTGAAGCTGAAGACATTCCAGCTATTGACCCCACCGCAGCTGAATACATTGGTCATCAAGACAATGTTGAAGATGATGAAGTCCTTCCTCAGATCGAGCACAATGTGGTATCATCGCCTGTTCTCACGAACAGCGAACTCATCAGCAGTGGTCGTCCATTGACGGCAATTGCTCAGGCCGACTCATGGGCTGATCACCCACAAGACTCCCCCTGTCAAGCAGAAACACCAGTTACTCCCCCAACCCAAGTCACCACTCCGGTGATTGAAGATGAAGACTTTGCGGCCCAACCAACTCCATCTCCACAAGCGTCGCCAGCGTTCCGCAGGCTTCGCAAAGGACCAAGGCCACAGGTCACGCTGTCAAGTGTTCCAGAAGGAGAAAAGCGCCAATCGGTTTCACGCCAAGTCTTTCCTGAAGCCTCTCCAACTGTGAACATCCCCGAGACTGAAGCCAACGTGGCTGAAGATATTCCGGCTGCATCAGCCGATGACCAAGAAGAACCACGAGTTGAAGAAGAACGTGTTGCTACACCCCCAACCAATCCTGAAGTTGTTCTCGAGGAGAACGTGTCCGACCCTCCAGCTACTCAAGTGGAGGTTAACAACATTGAGGCGACCACCAACACCAACACTGAAGCCAATGACGTTGTAATGGCTGAAGCTAATGTGGCGCCTGAAGTCAATGTGGTGCCCGAAGTGATAGCACCTGAAGTCAATGCTGCACCTGATGCAAATCTGCAGCCTGAAGTCACTGCCACTGCCACTGCTCCTGTACCGCCTCCCAGGCCAAATACTATTGAGCAAGCATACAACTATGGTCACCTGGTCACTGTCAGATGGCCTATTCTGGTTCCTCCACCTGCTGCTGGTCCGCAATTTGATTATCATGTCGAGCACAGGCCTCAGGTCCAGAAGCCAAAGCCAAGATTGCCCAGGTTTCCAGGTACTGCCACTTCACCAGGGTCCTTCAATGCAAATGGCTTCGTTGTGCACAACACTTTCTTTGATAGCGCCAAGAACCCCTATTCCAAGCCAAGGATTTCATCAGATCGGTTCTAGAGCTATCAGCAGCGCAGTTATTATTCTTGTGTTCTTTATGATCAAGGGCGCATTTTCCCTCATATGCATCTTGACTGTGAAGCCATTGTTGGATTGCCATGCCTTGAAGAAGCCCTTGACTGCTTCCGTGATGCTGGATTGCTGAATTTTGTGACTGATAAGGAGCATTGGAATGAAGAGCTTCTGCTGCAATTCTATGCCACCCTCCACATTCGCGGCTACAACAGGGATCCGAAGACATGGGTGCTTGAGTGGATGACAGGCAACGTACACCATGAAGCTAAAGCTTTTGACATTATTGAGCTCACTGGTCTGCCCATTCCAGGTGAACTATATGAACCTGGTTGTCAGCTTCACCGCAATGCTTTGGAGAGCATCTTTCAGAAGCCAGAGCCCAACATGAGCCAAAGGCTGAGCATGATGAAGCCTTTGCCACATGACGCTGATTACCCAAAGGAGTTCTTTGTCGAAGACCTAGAGTATCTGCCCCGCACTATTTATCATATCATCAGGCGAACTCTATGGCCTGTCAAAGGACATTCATCAGCAGCGAAACTTGAAGGAGCAATGAAGACTTTGGTCTTTTATCAGGCAGTTGGCTGCATCAGGCTCTGATCTCTTTGGACTGAAGTTCTACGCTCCATGGGTTATGTGCCTCATCAAGCTACATTCAGCTATCAACTATCAGCCCTCTGCTCGCAACCATCTGATCTTTCTGCCAGAGGTTGATATGTCAGTTGAAGCCATATACCCCGAGCCTGCCAAGGAGCCTGTTTGTCTTCACAATGCTGATCACCAAAGCTTCACACAGCCCATTGAAGGAGTCCAGGCAGTCACTCGTGTTTATCCTTTGGCTGGCAATACACGCTTACCTCATCGTGCTCAAACTGAAGCCACTGAAAGCACCATTGCTCAAAGGCCTCGGAAGCGATCTCGTGTTCTCAATGACCGAGAGCTTCTCGTTGCTCTGCATCAGAAACAGGATAAGCATCACTACTGGCTGAAGTGTCAGATGCAAAGCCTCTTGGTGGACGTCAATTGCATTCGCAATCTTGCCACCAAGAATGCCTTTGTCACGCATGAAACCTGTCGGAGGTCCTGGAAGAGTTTGACATTGCTGAGTGGTGAAGCAGATCTTCAAGACGATGGCTTCACTGAAAGATTCAAGTTTGACTCCACTCCTCCAAGGAATGCCGTTTTGCGTCGAACTCCCTCTCTAGAAGACTCTGATTACTCCTCCTCAGCTACAACGGTGAATGCCAGAGTGATAGATGATCAAGATGATGCTACTTCACCACCTCCAACTTCAGCGCGTATCGACACTGCACCAAGTTCTTCTGCACCGCCAAACCCCGACGCCGACCCTGCATCTTCTCCTACTCCTTCTGGGAACGAGTAGAGGCTCTATGTCTTCACACCTTTTTGGTCCTTACTGACAAAAGGGGGAGAAGCATATGAGTTGATAGTCTTCAAGCGGGTCCATATGGGCGGTTGCTTTATATTTTGCCTAGTGTTTACAACTCCCGCTTTTGATACATTTGGTTCTTTGAGTTGTAACACTTAAACTTGATGGTCGTCTACTACTTGTTTGCTATTCTGTGATGCGATGATAAATTCCGCATGTGCGATGATAAATCCCGCACGAAGTCATATTGCAGACGTCCATTTTTCATTATGCATGTCATTATCTTCGTTATATCAAATCATGCATGATGAATTGTCTTCATAAGTTGAAGAGGATCTCCACAAGTACAACCTGCCATGTGCATTTTCATTCCGAAAGAAAATTATTTATATGCACATCTTCAGGGGGAGCCTTTTGCTACTTATGAAGACAATACCTAAATCCTTTACAATTTCACATACTTTTATCCCCGTTGAAAACTTCAACCAGTTTGTCATCAATCACCAAAAAGGGGGAGATTGTAAGTGCATCTAGTGCCACCCCTAGTTAGTTTTGGAGTATTGACGACAAACCTGGTTGAGGGACTAATGTGTTTGTGAGAATTGCAGGATAACACAGGCAGTAGTCCCTCATTGATTCGGTTTACCTACCGGAGATGACCCCTAAAAATGTATGAAGACATTGAAGACAATGGTAGTATGTGAAGATATTCACATTAAAGACTATGACAAGAGAAGACATTGCGTGAAGACTATGGAGCGCGAAGACTTAGTTGTTTCGTTGTTTCCTTTTCTTCTTTGTTGAGTCATAGGAACCACCATACTGTTAAGTGGGGTCCCAGTGAACCAAGTCAGAGTGACTGAAGTGATGCTCAACCAAAATCCTATGTCTTCGAGCGAAGACAATGAGAGCAAATCTTATCCAGAGCTGGATGAGTCAGCTTTACTTGTAGCCCAAGGGTCATTTGTCGCGTGTGTTTGAAATCTGACTGTTGGGACACGTGTCAGTTCCTGAGTGACCCAGGGTCATTTCGGACAAATCAGACCGGGTTGCCTAGTGGCTATAAATAGCCCACCCCCTACACCATAAATTGGTGGCTGCTCAGAGTTAGTGCACGGCTTTTGTCGTTTGAGAGCAACCCACCTCCGAAGCTTTTGAGAGAGAGAAATCCTTGCGAGGACAAAGCCCAAACACCCAGAGCCAAAGAGTGTTAGGCATCACTGAAGTCTTTCTGTCCGCGTGACCTGAAGACTTGTTACACTTGAGGACTGTGAATCCTCCAGCCAGTTAGGTGTCGCGTTCTGAGCATCCAAGAGTCATTGTGGATCGCCGGTGAATGAAGTTTGTGAAGGTTTGGAAGTCTACCTTGAAGACTTACCAGAGTGATTCGGCGAGGACTGGGTGTCCTTAGCTCAAGGGGAATAAGGTGAAGACGTGGTCTTCTGAGTTGAATCTCAGCCTCCCTAACCAGACGTACAGTTGACACAGGAACTAGAACTGGTACAACAAATCCTGTGTCCTCACCGAGTGACTGGTTCTATCCTCTCCCTGTCTTTACTTACAGTTTGTCTTCGCGAAGTCATTGCCTGCTTGCACTACTTGTTTGACTTCACTGTGTGACTACTATCATTGTTTGGCTTCATACTATCTTCCATCCTGATCTTTACTACCTAGCTACTATTAGTCTTCGTGCTTTCACTTCATTGCATACTTGACTATGGCTTTCTTAGTGTAGTCTACCTTCCGCTGCATATCAATAGGTTCATTTCTATTGTTTGTCTTCGAAACTCTCATGTTTTGATGACGTTCATAAAAATCGCCTATTCACCCCCCTCTAGTCGATAACTAGCACTTTCACATCTTTATGTGATTTGTTCACATTGCCATGTGACTAACACCCAAAGGGTTTACTAGAGTCAATAATCTAGTTCACATCGCTATGTGATTAACACCCAAAGAGTACTAAGGTGTGATCATGTTTTGCTTGTGAGAGAAGTTTAGTCAACTGGTCTGTCACATTTCAGAGCCGTATGTATTTTGCAAATTTTTCTATGTCTACAATGCTCTGCACGGAGCTACTCTAGCTAATTGCTCCCACTTTCAATATGTATCCAGATTGAGACTCAGAGTCATCCGGATCGGTGTAAAAGCTCGCATCGACATAACTCTTTACGACGAGCTCTTTATAACCTCCATAACCGAGAAATATTTCCTTAGTCCTCTTAGGTAACTAAGGATGACTTTGACCGCTGTCCAGTGATCCACTCCTGGATCACTATCGTATCCCCTTGCCAAACTCATGGCAAGGTACACAATAGGTCTGGTACACAGCATGGCATACTTTATAGAACCTATGGCTGAGGCATAGGGAATGACTTTCATTCTCTCTCTATCTTCTGCCGTGGTCGGGGTTTTTGAGTCTTACTCAACTTCATACCTTACAACTCAGGCAAGAAATCCTTTGACTGGTCCATTTTGAAGTACTTCAAAATCTTGTCAAGGTATGTACTCATTGAAAAATCTTATCGAGCGTCTTGATCTATCTCTATAGATCTTGATGCCCAATATGTAAGCAGCTTCACCGAGGTCTTTCTTTGAAAAACTCCTTTCAAACACTCCTTTATGCTTTCCAGGAAATTCTACATCATTTCCGATCAACAATAACTCATTCACATATACTTATCAAAAAGGCTGTAGTGCTCCCACTCACTTTCTTGTAAATACAGGCTACACCGCAAGTCTGTATAAAACTATATGCTTTGATCAACTCATCAAAGCATATATTCCAACTCCGAGATGCACTACAAAAGAAATACACTTCCGTGATGATACATGTTTGTCACAGTAGGTCACGTTTTCTGTCATGCATGTACATCCATGACGATTTTATGACAGAATCAAGATAGTCATACCTGTGCTGTCGTAGAAGTGTTCCATGACATTACCAAAATTATCATCACGGAAGTGTCCACTTCCATGACAATAAATCTTGCGTCATAGAAGTGCTTTCGTCAAGGGTGACCGACACGTGGCATCCACCGTAACGGCTCGCCGTTAAGCTATCGGGTCCGGTTTTGGATCCGATAACCCGTTAACAGCCCGGACCAATGGCAATTTTCCACGTGGAAAATTCTCATTGGCCGGAGGAAACACGTGTCTGCTCCTCGGTGGGCCAGATGTCGCCCGTCCATTGGAGGAGACATGCCTATGATACGTCAACACATGGCAGGGCCCAACAGAGGCCCATATAGGTTAAATGGGCCGGCGCAACTAAAGGCCCACAAGATTTTGTGGACCATAATGGGCCGGCCCAACTAAAGGCCCACAAGATTTTGCGGACCATAATGGGACGGCCCAGCTAAAGGCCCACAAGATTTTGCCGACCATAATGGGCCGGCCCAGCTAAAGGCCCACAAGATTTTGAGGACACGAGTGGGCTGGCCCATTCACAGGCTGCCATGTTTTTGGCCAAATGTCGGCCCATATTTGATCCAGTCCATTAACAGCCTGCCACGTTCCGGGCCTAATAAAGGCCTATATGAGATCCTACCCGTTAAAAGCCTACCACGTACTGGGCCAAATTACGGCCCAGATAAGATCCGGCCCTTTAAGAGGCTTTGGGCCAAATTATGGCCCATATCAGATTCGGCCCGTCAACTGGACGCTATACTTTTGGGCCCACTTTCTAAAGGCCCATTTAGTAATTAGGCCTAATATCAGTTTCGGCCTGTTAAAGGCCTGTTTAACATTTCGGCCCTATATTTATTTTGGCCTGTTAAAAGCCCGTCATATAGTTGGGCCTAACTACGGCCCGGTTTGCATCCGGCCTGCTCACAGCCGATAATCTGATTGGGCCAAACAAGGACCGAGACAATTTTGGCCTGTTAACGGCCCGTGATGTGATTGGCACAATCACGGGCCGGGGTCTATTTCGGCCTGCTGCCGGCCCGTGAGCTGTTCGGCACGTTTCAGGCCCAACCTACTTTTCAGCCTCCTAAAAGCCCATTGAGTTTTCTTGCGAAAATAGGGCCGACGGTTTACTCGGCCTACTAAAGGCCCGAATCTACTTGTGGGCCAGTTTACATTTAAGTCTATTAACGGACCAAGATGACTGGGCCCATGATGTGGATCATACATAGTGATTTGCATGGCGGCCCGATTATGTACCGTAATTTTACGATTTGGCCGGTTTACTGCGAAGACAGGATATATATATACAGTTAAATAACTGCAACATCGTGAATAAGAAAAAACCTAGACTATACAATAAAGAAATTATGGCATATTGCATCCACTAGGCATCAAAGTTCGCCACTATGATAATAAAGCACAAGAAGACAACATATTACATACACTGGGCATCAATGATCACCACCAGTGCAAATAAACACGCCGACAAAATAATATACAAAACCGTCAGCACTTCAATAGAGTTCAAGAAAGGTTAGCCCTGCTCGGGAGCTGCAACGCAAGCAGCTGAGCAAGCTGACGAGACTGCGCTTGTTTGACACTTATATCCTCCTCACTCTGAAAGATAAACAAGCAGACAGATGACAGGTTTTGCACATATAAGTATGAGTGCTGACAATTCATCACATTTCTTACTGACGAATGAAGTGACACAGTTTAAAATAGCATTAACACAATATGGTATTGTTCAAGTCAAGACATGGCAGGAAATGACACTGTGAAGGAGTTGGCAGCTTCACGACACCACTGGATTACAGATCAAGAACTCATAAGTATCAATGGTTAGTGTGCTGTCAATTTATCCCATTTTAGATTGGCAAATAAAGAGACGGTTTAAATAATAGTAGAATGATATGACATTGTTCATAGTTAAGACATTGCAGAATATGACATTGTGCTGTAGTGGGTAGGTTCACGACACCACTGGATTACGGATCAAGAACAGAAGCATACATGCAGTGCAAAAGAAGATCACTTGCTCTATATAGTTTAATTTACATGGTATGAAGAAGGAAATTGGTTGTACAACTAAAAACTTAAATTGAGAAGGACAAACTTTTGTTTATGAACTACATAATAAACTTTAAACATGCAATTTGATGCAAACACCAAAAATAAACAGCTGTTGCAGTCATGCCTAACCAAATATACACAACAAAGTTTGATGGCTTGAGAAGGACAAACTTACATTATTGGTGAAGACAGGCTCTATAAAGCCCTTGTCCATGCTGATGGGGGGGGGGGGCAATTCAAGAAGTTTACCACATAATCTTCTTCATAAGCATTGCCTTTATTCTACATTTTGTTAAGAGTAAATATAGATGTGATAATATAAGAAAAAATGGAGAATATTTATGATAAGATGAAGAGTGATGCTACATAACCAAGTAGCTATAAATGTAAGTACAATGATACAGGCAAAAGGTACAGCCAAGAGCAATGCAGAGCTAAACTTCTTCAGTACCATCGGTGTTATCCAACCTTATGGTAAGAGTAAATATCGATCTAATGTGTAGAAAATGGAGGGCAAAGGAAAACAAGCTGTAGAGTGATGGTACATGTACAACTAGCTATCAATATAAGTACACTGATAAAGGACAGCAGGTACTTACAAGAACAATGCAGAGCTAAAAAATTTCATTGGCATTGGATATATTCTACACTAATGTAACCATTCATACAGATAAGATAATTTGGAGCGAACAATTGATAAGCAAGCTGTCACATAATGAACCAGGTATGTATGCAAGTACAGTGATACAGGACAATAGGTACTAACAAGAGCAAAGCAGCGGGCAGCATATTTGCGATATCCTGTCATCCTTTTCAAACCGGAATTCTTCTTTGAGCAGATTTCCTGCAAAAAAGATCCGTAAGGCACATGTGGAAAAGTAGAAGTTCACATTGTCATGTGATATCATAGACAATACCTCATCCTGGGAACGAGACCAGTGCATAACAAGGTTTTTCCATTCAATGTCTTCTAAATTTAGCACAGGAGACTTCACCGGAAATTCGTTTATAGACTTGCCATCAAAGTGTGATTTCCTCAGGTAACATCGATACTGCTGCAATGCTTCCTTGAAAAGCGCAAGCAAGCTTTGCTCGTCATGACTATCCAAATTGACCCTCACCTACTTACAACAATGTAATGTAAATCATTGATGTGTTCAATCAGCAGAAAACAGGAAAATAATCACCATGAATAATAGCACTTACACGTAAGTGGGACAGGAAGATGTGAAAATGGTGTTTGTCTTCACTATAATATTCCCATGATGGGAATATATGCACGTAGTCCCTAACAACATTGAAAGCATTGTCTTTTAAACTGGGAACAACTGGAATGGGGTTCCAATCTACAGGAATTGGCCGTCTCTGCAGTTGGGATAGGTCTTCAGCCGGTGGACTTGCTGTACTTTTTGCTGGAGTGGGATTTTTCTATGGTACGGCTGGTGCTATGGCAACTGAAATCGGCATACCTTTTGCTGGATTGCAGGTCCTGTGTTGTGGGGCTAGTGGTGTGGCCAGTGAAGTATGGGTACAGTCTGCTGGAGTCGGTCCTACCTTTTGTGTCATTGGTTGTAGAGCCAATATAAGTGGGGTGCTGTCTGATTTCTCCGGCACCACCACATTTTTCAAGGACTTTACTGGTGCTCCTTCAGGTTTGGCAATCACCCTCTTCCTTTCTGATGTCTGATGCACAAGAACAACATTTGAGTGAAAAAACATGGTATGATGACAGATGGAATATGTATTGATAATGGATGGGCATGTCATCTTGACATATATGATGAGTAAACTAAGCAAATGGCGGTGCTACAAAGTAGAAGAAATGCAAGACAACTGATACGTCTCTAACGTATCTATAATTTTTTATTGTTCCATGCTATTATATTATCTGTTTTGGATGTTTAATGTGCTTTACTATGCACTTTTATATTATTTTTGGGACTAACCTATTAACCTCGACAGTAACTTGTTCACCCACCGTAGAATTTGCTATCATGAGAGAAGCCACTAGTGAAACCTATGGCCCCCGGGTCTATTTTCCATCATATTAATCTCCCACCAACTAGCTATTTCTGTCGCCGTTTATTTTGCAATATTTACTTTTCAATCTATACACCAAAAATACCAAAAATATTTATCTTATTATCTTTATTAGATCTCACTTTTGCAAGTGGCCGTGAAGGGATTGACAATCCCTTTATCGCGTTGGTTGCAAGGTTCTTGATTGTTTGTGCAGGTACTAGGGACTTGCATGTTATCTCCTACTGGATTGATACCTTGGTTCTAAAAAACTGAGGGAAATACTTACGCTACTTTGCTGCATCACCCTTTCCTCTTGAAGGGAAAACCAACGCATGCTCAAGAGGTAGCAAGAAGGATTTCTGGCGCCGTTGCCAGGGAGGTTTACGCCAAGTCAAGTCAAGATTTGATCTCCCGCCAACGTGCGGATTTCTAGTGCCGTTGCCGGGGAGATCTACGCACAAGTCAAGACATACCAAGTACCCTTCACAAACTCTTCTCCCTTGCATTACATTATTTGCCATTTGCCTCTCGTTTTCCTCTCCCCCACTTCACCCTTGCCATTTTATTCGCCCTTTTTTGTTCGCTTCTTTTTGCTTGCTTCTTGTGTGCTTGTGTGTTGGATTGTTTGTCACGATGGCTCAAGACAATACTAGATTGTGTGATTTTTCCAATACCAACAACAATGATTTTATTAGCACTCCGATTGCTCCTATTACCGATGCTGAATCTTGTGAAATTAATGCTGCTTTGTTGAATCTTGTCATGAAAGATCAATTTTCTGGCCTTCCTAGTGAAGATGCCGCTACTCATCTAAACAACTTCGTTGATTTGTGCGATATGCAAAAGAAGAAAGATGTGGATAATGATATTGTTAAATTGAAGCTATTTCCATTTTTGCTTAGAGATCGTGCTAAAACTTGGTTTTCTTCTTTGCCTAAAAATAGTACTGATTCATGGAATAAGTGCAAAGATGCTTTTATCTCTAAGTATTTTCCTCCCGCTAAGATCATCTCTCTCAGAAACGATATTATGAATTTTAAGCAACTTGACCATGAGCATGTTGCACAAGCTTGGGAGAGGATGAAATTAATGATGTGTAATTGCCCTACACATGGTTTGAATTTATGGATGATTATACAAAAAATTTATGCCGGATTGAATTTTGCTTCTAGAAATCTTTTAGATTCGGCCGCGGGAGGCACTTTTATGGAAATCACTTTAGGATAAGCTACTAAACTCCTAGATAATATTATGATTAATTATTCTCAATGGCACACCGAAAGATCTACTAGTAAAAAGGTTCATGCGATTGAAGAGATTAATGTTTTGAGTGGAAAGATGGATGAACTTATGAAATTGTTTGCTAATAAGAGTGTTTCTTCTGATCCTAATGATATGCCTTTTTCCACTTTGATTGAGAATAATAATGAATCTATGGATGTGAATTTTGTTGGTAGGAACAATTTTGGTAACAACGCATATAGAGGAAACTTTAATTCTAGTCCATTCCCTAGTAATTCCTCTAATAATTATGGTAATTCCTACAACAACTCTTATGGAAATTTTAATAAGATGCCCTCTGATTTTGAGACTAGTGTTAAAGAATTTATGATTTCACAAAAGAATTTCAGTGCATTGCTTGAAGAAAAATTGCCTAAGATTGATGAGTTGGCTAGGAACGTGGATAGAATTTCTCTTGATGTTGATTCTTTGAAACTTAGATCTATTCCACCTAATCAAGATATCAATGAGTCTCTCAAAGCCATGAGAATTTCCATTGATGAGTGCAAAGAAAGAACCGCTAGGATGCGTGCTAAAAAGATTGCTTTGTGAAGGCGTGTTCTTCTAGTTTTCATGATAATAAGGATGAAGATCTAAAAGTGATTGATGTGTCCCCTATTAAATCTTTGTTTTCTAATATGAATCTTGATAAAGATGGCACTGGAGATGAGTGACTTTAGTTAAAAGGCGTCCCAATGATTCGGAGTTTTTAGATCTTGATGCAAAAATTGGTAAAAGTGGGATTGAAGAGGTCAAAACTTTACATAGCAATGAACCCACTATTTTGGATTTCAAGGAATTTAATTATGATAATTGCTCTTTGATATATTGTATTTCCTTGTTGCAATCCGTGTTAAATTCTCCGCATGCTTATGATCAAAATAAAGCCTTTACTAAACATATCATTGATGCTTTAATGCAATCTTATGAAGAAAAACTTGAATTAGAAGTTTCTATCCCTAGAAAACTTTATGATGAGTGGGAACCTACTCTTAAAATTAAGATTAAAGATCATGAGTGCTATGCTTTGTGTGATTTGGGTGCTAGTGTTTCCACGATTCCAAAAACTTTGTGTGATATGTTAGGTTTCCGTGAATTTGATGATTGTTCTTTAAACTTGCATCTTGCGGATTCCACCATTAAGAAACCTATGGGAAGGATTAATGATGTTCTTATTGTTGCAAATAGGAATTATGCGCCCGTAGATTTCATTGTTCTTGATATAGATTGCAATCCTACATGTCCTATTATTCTTGGTAGACCTTTCCTTAGAACGATTGGTGCAATTATTAATATGAAAGAAGGAAATATTGGATTCCAATTTCTGTTAAGGAAGGGCATGGAACACTTTCCTAGGAAGAAAATTAAATTACCTTATGAATCCATTATGAGAGCCACTTATGGATTGCATACCAAAGATGACAATACCTAGATCTATTCTTGTTTTTATGCCTAGCTAGGGGCGTCAAACAAGAGCGCTTGTTGGGAGGCAACCCAATTTTATTTTTGTTTCTGTTTAGTAATAAATAATTCATCTAGCCTCTGGTTAGATTTGGTTTTATGTTTTAATTAGTGTTTGTGCCAAGTAAAACCTATAGGATCTTCTTGGGTGATAATTATTTGATCTTACTGAAAAAAACAGAAACTTTATGCTCACGAAAACAATTGTTAAAAATCACCACAAAGTGATAAAATACTAATTACAATTGCAGTAGATCAATAAACAACTTATCTAGGTCGTCCTATTTTTGCAGATTTTTCTGAGTTCAGAAGTTTGCGTTTGATACACATTACTACAGGCTGTTCTGTTTTTGACAGATTCTGTTTTTCGTGTGTTGTTTGCATATTTTGATTAATCTATGGCTAGTATCGGGATATGAACCATAGAGAAGTTGGAATACAGTAGGTTTAACACCAATATAAATAAAGAATGAGTTCATTACAGTACCTTAATGTGGTGGTTTGTTTTCTTACACTAACGGAGCTCATGAGATTTTCTGTTGAGTTTTGTGTTGTGAAGTTTTCAAGTTTTGGGTAAAGATTTGATGGATTATGGAATAAGGAGTGGCAATAGCCTAAGCTTGGGGATGCCCAAGGCACCCCAAGGTAAAATTCAAGGACAACCAAAAGCCTAAGCTTGGGGATGCCCCGGAACGCATCCCCTCTTTCGTCTTCGTCTATCGGTAACTTTACTTGAGGTTATATTTTTATTCACCACGTGATATGTGTTTTGCTTGGAGCGTCTTGTATGATTTGAGTCTTTGCCTTTTAGTTTACCACAATCATCCTTGCTGTACACACATTTTGGAGAGACACACATGAATCAGATTTATTAGAATACTCTATGTGCTTCACTTATATCTTTTGAGCTAGATAATTTTGCTCTAGTGCTTCGCTTATATCTTTTAGAGCATGGTGGTGGTTTTATTTTATAGAAATTATTGATCTCTCATGCTTCACTTATATTGTTTTGAGAGTACTTTAGAACAGCATGGTAATTTGCTTTGGCTTTAAAATTAGTCCTAATTTGATAGGCATACAAAATGGGTATAATAAAAACTTTCATATAAAGCGCATTGAATACTATGAGAGGTTTGATACTTGATGATTGTTTTGAGATATGAAGATGGTGATATTAGAGTTGTGCTAGTTGAGTAATTGTGAATTTGAGAAATACTTGTGTTGAAGTTGGCAAGTCCCGTAGCATGCACGTATGGTAACCGTTGTGTGACAAATTTGAAACATGAGGTGTTCTTTGATTGTCATCCTTATGAGTGGCGGTCGGGGACGAGCGATGGTCTTTTCCTACCAATCTATCCCCCCTGGGAGCATGCGCGTAATGCTTGGTTTTGATTACTTGTATATTTTTGCAATAAGTATGTGAGTTCTTTCTGACTAATGTTGAGTCCATGGATTATACACACTCTCACCTTTCCATCATTGCTAGCCTCTTCAGTACCGTGCATTGCCCTTTGTCACCTTGAGAGTTGGTGCAAACTTCGCCGGTGCATCACAACCCCGTGATATGATACGCTCTATCACACATAAACCTCCTTATATCTTCCTCAAGACAGCCACCATACCTGCCTATTATGGTATTTTCATAGCCATTTCGAGATATATTGCCATGCAACTTTCCATCATTTCATTTATTATGACACGCTTCATCATTGTCATATTGCCTTGCATGATCATGTAGGTGACATCGTATTTGTGGCAAGGCCACCATGCATAATTTTTCATACATGTCACTCTTGTTTCATTGCCCATCCCGGTACACCGCCGGAGGCACTCATATAGAGTCATATTTTGCTCTAGTATCGAGTTGTAATCATTGAGTTGTAAATAAATAGAAGTGTGATGATCATCATTAATAGAGCATTGTCCCATGAAAAAAGGGAGAAAGGCCAAATAAAAAAGGAAAGGCCAAATAAAAAAAGGAAAAAAAGAAAGGCCAAAAAAGGAAGGCCCCCCCAAAAAAAGAAGGGACAATGCTACTATCCTTTTTCCACACTTGTGCTTCAAAGTAGCACCATGATGTTTATGATAGAGAGTCTCTTATTTTGTCACTTTCATATACTAGTGGGAATTTTTCATTATAGAACTTGGCTTGTATATTCCAACAATGGGCTTCCTCAAATGCCCTAGGTCTTCGTGAGCAAGCAAGTTGGATGCACACCCACTTAGTTTCTTTTGATGAGCTTTCATACGTTTATAGCTCTATGCATCCGTTGCATGGCAATCCCTACTCCTTGCATTGACATCAATTGATGGGCATCTCCCTAGCCCGTTGATTAGCCGCGTCAATGTGAGACTTTCTCCTTTTTTGTCTTCTCCACACGACCCCCATCATTATATTCTATTCCACCCATAGTGCTATGTCCATGGCTCACGCTCATGTATTGCTTGAAAGTTGAAAAACTTTGAGAAATACTAAAGTATGAAACAATTGCTTGGCTTGTCATTGGGGTTGTGCATGATGAGAGCATTTTTGTGTGACAAAATGAAGCATGGCCAAACTATATGATTTTGTAGGGATGAGCTTTCTTTGGCTATGTTATTTTGAGAAGACACAATTGCATAGTTAGTATGCTTGAAGTATTATTATTTTTATGTCAATATTAAACTTTTATCATGAATCTTTCGGATCTGAACATTCATGCCACAATAAAGAAAATTACATTGAAAATTATGTTAGGTAGCATTCCTCATCAAAAATTCTGTTTTTAACATTTACCTACTCGAGGATGAGCATGAATTAAGCTTGGGGATGCTTGATACGTCTCCAACGTATCTATAATTTTTGATTGTTCCATGCTATTATATTATCTGTTTTGGATGTTTAATGGGCTTTACTATGCACTTTTATATCATTTTTGGGACTAACCTATTAACCGAAGGCCTAGTGCAAATTGCTGTTTTTTTGCCTATTTCAGTGTTTCGCAGAAAAGGAATATCAAACGGAATCCAAACGGAATGAAACCTTCGCGAGGATCTTTTTTGGAACAAACGCAATCCAGGAGACTTGGAGTGGACGTCAAGGAAGCAACGAGGCGGCCACGAGGCAGGGAGGCGCGCCCAAGGGGGTAGGCGCGCCCCCACCCTCGTGGGCCCCTCGTAGCCCCACCGACCTACTTCTTTAGCCTATATATACTCCTATACCCTGAAAACATCCAGGGGAGCCACGAAACCTATTTTCCACCGCCGCGACCTTCTGTACCCGTGAGATCCCATCTTGGGGCCTTTTCCGGCGCTCCGCCGGAGGGGGAATCGGTCACGGAGGGCTTCTACATCAACACCATAGCCTCTCCGATGATGTGTGAGTAGTTCACCACAGACCTTCGGGTCCATAGTTATTAGCTAGATGGCTTCTTCTCTCTCTTTGGATCTCAATACAAAGTTCTCCTCGATCTTCTTGGAGATCTATTCGATGTAATACTTTTTGCGGTGTGTTTGTCGAGATCCGATGAATTGTGGGTTTATGATCAAGATTATCTATCAACAATATTTGAATCTCTTCGAATTATCAGTTTGGTTTGGCCTACTAGATTGATCTTTCTTGCAATGGGAGAAGTGCTTGGCTTTGGGTTCAATCTTGCGGTGTCCTTTCCAAGTGACAGCAGGGGCAGCAAGGCATGTATTGTATTGTTGCCATCGAGGATAAAAAGATGGGGTTTATATCATATTGCTTGAGTTTATCCTTCTACATCATGTCATGTTGCCTAATGCGTTACTCTGTTCTTATGAACTTAATACTCTAGATGCATGCTGGATAGCGGTCGATGTGTTGTGTAATAGTAGTAGATGCAGAATCATTTTGGTCTACTTGTCACAGACGTGATGCCTATATACATGATCATGCCTAGATATTCTCATAACTATGAGCTTTTCTATCAATTGCTCGACAGTAATTTGTTCACCCACCATAGAATTTGCTATCATGAGAGAAGCCACTAGTGAAACCTAAGGGCCCCGGGTCTATTTTCCATCATATTAATCTCCCGCCAACTAGCTATTTCTATCGCCGTTTATTTTGCAATCTTTACTTTTCAATCTATACACCAAAAATACCAAAAATATTTATCTTATTATCTTTATCAGATCTCACTTTTGCAAGTGGCCGTGAAGGGATTGACAATCCCTTTATCGCGTTGGTTGCAAGGTTCTTGATTGCTTGTGTAGGTACTAGGGAATTGCGTGTTATCTCCTACTGGATTGATACCTTGGTTCTCAAAAACTGAGGGAAATACTTACGCTACTTTGCTGCATCACCCTTTCCTCTTCAAGGGAAAACCAACGCATGCTCAAGAGGTAGCAACAACTTATGCAAGATACGCGCAATCAATAAAACCTTTCCAAATTAGAACAGGCACCTTGATGGGTGAACAGGACAGGCCATCTGCCTTTGACTCCTCAAGGTCAGAATAGTCATTAGGATCATATTCTGAACAAGAATCTACAGGTGGGGAGCGTATGAGTTTCATTGCATCCAGAATGGCACTCAATGCCTTGGTGCCAATTTTGTAAGTCGTTGCAGTGTTCCACAATATTCTTCTGATGCACAGATTCTGATATTCACTGTGATTACGTATAATATTTGAGAAGCATGAAAACATAAATAGTAGGGAGATTATCTTTGTAATGCAGAAGATATTCTAATATAGGGGCACCCCTGTAAACCCTTGTGTGCTATCACTGGATTCTGATGAGAGAGCCCATGTGTGCTGTAATATGGTGCGTGCATTAATATAATCTGGCACAAGTACACAAAAAATAGGCTCCAGAAGTAAGGATAATTGGTAGATGATAGGTTCATAATATACTGTATAGAGAGTTTATTGCCAAACCATGATAACAAGAGCACACAACAACTAGGCAGATCGTAGTTTACATAAAAGGGGTAAACCATAACCAGGATATATAAATCGGGAAAGTGGAACTGGCTGGAAGGTGTTGTATTGTCGCTACTAATTGAAAGCCTATCGATCACGTATAGGCCGGCTCTATCAGCTGTTGACTGCAGATGTCCCTGCTCCCCTTCCTGACAAGGAACATACTGTACGTACTAAATACAGAATAACAAAAGAGTAACATGTTAAAGAACAGAAGAGGAAGCATATTCTTGAGGTTCCGCTGCATTGCATATAGTGTTGGTTGCCCACTCATGATGAATCACAGCGCCCAAAGAAATGCAATTCCATGCTGTCTCTCTATATGTGGCCACATGCATTTGCAAAATCAAGTGGGAGCATTACCTGACCAATTAAATGTGTGTCTGTTAACTAATATTAGTATCGTATCACAATTCGTATTTGAATAAGTAAGCTTTGGACTTATGATCTGTGTGTTGTTTAGCTTCAAGAGTGGACTGCTGCTAGTGCGACGCAAAGCAGCTACGCAGATCATAGTGTAGATATAATGGGAAAACCGTAAGGATCACAAGTAAGATCAGCAAAGTGGAACTTGCTGGAATATATGTGCTAGTATTTCCGGTACGGCTAGAAAGGCTTCGGATACCAGCTCTCTTCAACTGAAGGCGTGGTACTGTTAATATCCGTGTAACTCTCAAAGGCGACACAACTCCCCGCATTTCCTTGCTAATCTTATAGGATTCAAGTGGGCAGGCCACTACAATTCCTATTCCTATGTTTACAAAATCCTACGAATCAAAGAGGCCCGAAGAGTTCAAAGTGTCCATCACAACCGACCGTATAGACCTCTACACTGCAAATGTCCCTGCTCATCTTCACTATAAGGAACATATTGTACTACTATCATACTCCCTCCGTCCCAAAATATAAGTCTTTGTAGAGATTTCCACTATGGATCACATACAGATGTATACAGATACATTTTAGAGTGTATATTCACTCATTTTGCTCCATATGTACTCCATTGTGGAATCTATACAAAGACCTGTATTTAGGAACGAAGAGAGTACTTATTAAAGAAGAACAGAAGAGGAACATGCTAAAGAAGAGCAAGCAGATTTTGGATAATAAAATGTTCGTTGCGCAGTGCCCACACATGATGAACCAGAGCGCATTAAGAATGCAACTCCCTGCTGTCTCTCTATATGTGGTGCACGTGCTTTTCGAAAGTAAAGTAGGAACATTAGCTGACCAATTAAACGTTATCTGTTTTAGTAATATCAGCATCATATCAGATTCGTATTTGAGCAACAAGTTTGGAATTATGAGTGGCACGTTGTTTAGCTTGATGGATTCAAGAGCAGTGCTAAGCAGGTACGATGATGGTACTGAATATAAAGGCATGTCTGCATGCAAGTCGCGTGACTATTGTCATTTGGGTCAGTCGACCATTTCAGGCGGTTGGATGAAGATCCTACGTCTCCTAACCCTTCTTCTTCCTCGTCTCTGATTCTTCCCATACAGAACACCGCACGGGCCGCCGACCGAACCACCGGCCCCCACCGCCTGTGTTCCTCCGCCACCCCACCCCCCAGCCCTACCCCACCTGCGTCGAGTTTT
>NC_057808.1:126762746-126775862 GCF_018294505.1 Triticum aestivum
GTGGCGTACCGCAAAACGGACGAAACGGACCTCCTACGGTCGAAACAGGGGTCCTGTTGATCGGGAGGGGTGTGGCGTACCGCAAAACGGACGAAACGGACCTCCTACGGTCGAAACAGGGGTCCTGTTCATCGGGAGGGGTGTGGCGTACCGCAAAATGGGACTCCACGGGATACTGTTCATCTCCACCGTCGACCTCCTCCAGCCTCCACGGGCTCCTGTTCACCCAGCCTCCACCGCGCGCTACTCCACCGGCTACTGTTCAACGACCCCTCCACGGGCACCCCTCCACCATCTACTGTTCATCCAGCCCTCCACACCACGGGGACCTGTTCAACCACCCCTCCACGGGCACCCCTCCACCGTCTACTGTTCATCCAGCCCTCCACCACACCACGGGGTCCTGTTCATCCAGAGGCAACGCCACCGCTCACTGTTCATCCAACCCCCCTCCCCCGCAACGCTCACTGTTCATCCAATCGATCGGCTTCAGTTAGCAGCAGTATCGATCGGGTTCAGTTAACAGCCATCGATTGATCGCTCAGGTTCAGTAATGCGTAGCCTGCAGTGCAATCGCTCGGGTTCAGTTAGAGCCCAATGCCTCGCTCGGGTTCAGTTAGAGCCAACGCCTCGCACACACGCGCGTACGTGTACGAGAGAAATGCGCATCGCTCGGCCCCTGACCTCCCACCGTAACCGAGAACTCCCCGAAATTTTCCTCCCCCTCGCTTCTACCACGGTTTTTTCTGTCATGGACGCCCCAAAGAATGTCATGCAGCTGCGTCTCCGGCCCGCCCAGGACGAAAAGCCCATTTTCTGTCATGATTTTTGTCATAGAAGTAGGAGCCCACCACATCTATGATGATACCGGGTTTTGTCACAATTATCGTCATAGAAGTGTCATATGTATGACAGAAAAAAATTTCGTTCGGCCCAAAATGTCACGGACGTGTCTTTTTTTTTGTAGTGTTACCGGGCGCTGGATGACCACTTCTTCGTACGACGTGTACATGGTGGATACAACTAAAGAGAACAATGGTGATAACGAGAAGGATCCGGTCGAGGATAAACCTCCTAAGATACAGCCAAAACGCCGACGTCAGCGGCGTTGCTCTAAATCACGTCGTGGAAAAGATAGCGATACCGGCATGAGAGAAAACAATACTCCGGACGATGCCGAAGACAAGGAATACCCCGTTGAGCCAACCTCCGAACAGGACGAACGGGAGGACGGGCGAGTCAGCCCTGATGAACAGGCCGTAAATGAAGACTCAGAGGACAGTAATTATCTTCCACTCTCCGAGGATGAGATGAGCCTCGGCAATGAGGATTTCATCGTGCCCGAGGAACCTCTCGAGCAGGAGCGCTTTAAGCGCCGGCTAATAGCCACTGCGAGGAGCCTGAAAAAGAAGCAGCAGCAGCTTCAAGCTGATCAAGACCTGCTCAACGACAGATGGACTAATGTCCTGGAGCTGAGGAATACGGCCTCGATCGCCCAACCAAGTTACCCAAAGCGCAAATTGTTACCCCAATTCGATGACGAGGCATTGGAGCCCGTACCATCAGCGCGTAATGTGGCTGACCGACCACCACGTGGCCGGGATAAAGCGGCACCTCAAGCCGAACACCAGCCCGTCCTACCTCACCGTAAGGGCAGAGATAAAACAGCTTGGGGTTATACATATGACCTGCGGCAGGACCTAAAGAATAGAACAGGTCAGACCAGATCGATCAACGGATCGCGGGGGCGTGCCCTGACGCGCGACGATGGCCATTTGGCCGGACGTGACAAACATAACCACGCCCGGGCCGAAAATCGCAGACAGACTACATCCGAACTACACCGCGACTTGGCCCGATACAAAGGCGCCGCACACCCCGTCTGCTTCATCGACGAAGTAATGGAGCATGAATTCCCAGAAGGGCTTAAACCCGTAAATATCGAATCATATGATGGAACAACAGATCCCGCGGTATGGATTGAGGATTTTCTTCTCCATATTCATATGCCCGCGGTGATGACCTTCACGCCATCAAATACCTCCCGCTAAAACTCAAAGGGCCAGCTCGGCACTGGTTAAACAGTCTGCCTGAAAACTCTATTGGCAGCTGGGAGGACTTGGAAGACGCCTTCTGCGACAACTTCCAAGGTACATATGTATGACCTCCAGATGCTGACGACTTAAGTCACATAGTTCAACAACCCAGAGAGTCAGCCAGGAAATTCTGGACTAGGTTCCTAACTAAAAAGAACCAGATCGTCGACTGTTCGGATGCCGAAGCCCTAGTGGCCTTTAAGCATAGCATGCACGACGAATGGCTCACACGTCACCTCGGCGAAGAAAAGCCAAAGTCAATGGCAGCCCTCACGACAGTCATGACCCGTTTTTGTGCGGGCGAGGATAGTTGGCTAGCCCGTAGCAATAACACTGCAAGCGAAGCTGGCACCTCTGAGACCAAAAATAGCAACGGCAAGCCCCGACGCAACAGACACAAGCGTCGAAGCAACGGTGACAATACCGACGACACGACGGTCAACGCCGGATTCAGTGCCTCCTAGACCGGCCAACGGAAGAAGCCATATAAAAGAAATAATCTGGGCCCATCCAGCTTGGACCGCATACTTGATCATCCATGCCAGATCCATGGCACCCCAGACAAACCAGCCAATCATACCAACAGAGACTATTGGGTTTTTAAACAGGTCAGCAAATTAAATGCCGAGAACAGGTCGAACCTGCGGAACCGTCTTACTAATGCTGCTGCTCGAGAGTTGGACTGTCTGTTGTTGTTGTTGCAGGATTTCCAGCAGGTCGACCGTCCAGACGAGCGGTCCCTCACGCATGGGCTTGCTTTCTCTGCCAAGCATGCTTACTCTTCCATTGTTGCTGATGACTCCTTCGATCCCCACCATGATTTTGTTTGGGCCTCTAAGGTTCCGATCAAAGTCAAGATTTTCGCTTGGCTTCTCCTCCGCGATCGGCTGAATACGAAGGCCAACATATTTCACAAAAATTTGGCTCAATCCGCAGTGTGCCCTCGATGTCAAGACCCATATGAGGATGCTCTTCACCTCATCTCCACCTGCTCCTATGCTACACAAGTTTGGTCCAGCATGGGTCTGTCTGCTCCCACATCTCTCACTGCTCTTCCCCAACACCCACCGATTCAGGGCCTCAACCCCAACATCTGGCCATCGGTGGCCCTCACCATAACTTGGAAGCTCTGGAACTCAAGAAATGCTCTCGTGTTCAAGAACGCGGACCACTCTCACAGATTAATGCTAAGAAATATTGTAGCAGACTTCTCTCTCTGGGTTTTCCGGTTAAAAAAATGAGGACAGGGCTTCGGCTAGACAGTGGCTAAATTTTCTCTCCTCTGCAATTCCCTCCAGCTGAACTTGTAACAATAACTTGCCTGTATTCCCCTGAACCCTTTGAGTGGTAATATATTCAGGTGGGGAAGCTCTCCCCCCCAGTGACCGTTCAAAAAAAATGCCGAGAACAAGGAGAAGGGGTCGCAAAGCAAGGACGATGACGAGGAGTCCCATCCACCGAACACAGGGGGACAGAAAAAGTCCCCCCCCCCCAAGTTAAAATAGTGAACATGATATACGCTACCCATATCCCCAAGAGGGAGCGCAAACGCGTGCTCAGGGAAGTCTACGCGATGGAGCCAGTTTCCCCAAAGTTCAACCCATGGTCCTCCTGCCCGATCACTTTCGATCGCAGGGACCATCCGACCAGTATCCGTCATGGCGGTTCAGCCGCACTGGTCGTTGACCCAATCATTGATGGATTCCATCTCACGCGAGTCCTCATGGATGGTGGCAGCAGCCTGAACCTGCTCTATCAGGATACAGTATGCAAAATGGGCATTAATCCCTCAAGGATCAAGCCCACAAAGACTACCTTTAAAGGAGTCATACCAGGTTTAGAGGCCTGCTGTACGGGCTCAATCACACTAGAGGTTGTCTTCGGATCCCCGGACAACTTCCGAAGCGAAGAGTTGATCTTCGATATCGTCCCCTTCCATAGTGGCTATCACGCACTGCTGGGACGAACCACATTTGCTCCATTCAAATCGGTGCCACACTATGCTTATCTCAAGCTCAAGATGCCCGGACCACGCGGCGTCATAACAGTCAATGGAAACACGGAACGCTCCCTCCGTATCGAGGAGCACACCGCTGCTTTAGCAGCAGAAGTATAGAGCGGCCTTTTCAAGTAGAACCTTAATTCGGCGGCCGAGCTCTCGGATACTGTCAAACGAGTCCGAACTACTCTACAGCAGGACAGCCCAGCTCGTCAAGAGCTGGACTAGCAATTTGGCCTCCGTCCCAGTCCCGACCAAGTGGCGGCGTTCGTACCGCGCGTACATAACTACGCACTCAAAATACCATGGGCATAGACGAAGGCATAACTAGATTGTGATCCATAATACGGCTCGACCTCCCCTGGACACAGATACTTTCACTTTTTCCTTTTTATCCTTTTCATGTTTCTTTTCCACAGGCCTTTCCTGACGGCCTGATCACCGGTCCTTTCGAACGGATAGATACACCAAGATAGCAAGAAGCACTGACGTATAAGGGAATTTCTAGGTGGTCTCTTTAACGATCACTCTACCTGTTTTTAGGACCCGCACGCAGCTCTCCCTTGGTTGTGGTATATTAAATAGCCTTGTTGCTTATTGCACTACTTGTACAAATACGCTTTGACGTATTAATCAAACTATAATGGAAACAGTTTGTGGCCCAACTTCTGCGGCACTAGCGTACTACCTTTTTTTGATAATCTTATCAAATCGCACCCTTACACTTTGGTACGCTTTAATCCGCCAGGGGCTTCATTGCGCCCCATAATACGGCAACAAAGTCTGAACACTTTTTACAGTATAGTTCAGCACACCGAATTTAGCATTATATGCATTGGCTCCGAATCATGTCTTTGGTCAACAGTTGGGTTGCCCGGCTCGTGTGCCTACTACCTTATGTTCCGCTATATCGGCTAGGGTAGTAAAGGGAGAACTACTGCGATTGTGTCCTGGTTTATCCAGATGAGCACCTCAATAGAGAAAGTCGAAAACTGACTATCATGATGCGGCGTGAGCCGGTCAGCTCTTCGGAGGTTTCAAATCTTTAGCAATTTTTCCGCATTACGCGATGGATCGGTTCTTACCCGATCAGGTGCTTACAGCACCCTAGTTTGGATACTAGAGGCTGCGCCTAAATTTTTATTGTCAAACTCCTATGGCTAAGTGAGGGTGATAAAGCCACGTAGTCCGATTGCCTGGTTCGTTGCGCTAAACACCTGCTTCAAGGACCAAACAATTGGATCAAGAGTGTTTAGATTCCATCCTGAACACCCCCGTACTACCTACGTGGGGGCTGAAGCCGACGACTGGCCAACTCTCAGATTTCATAAAAACGGCCGCACAGGAGGTAAAATTTTAACAAGCATTATATTACATAATCGACTTTGTTTCATAATACAGGGCGAGATAATATGAATGTATCCATTCAAAGATCACATCTTTCGCACACTGCTCCGCCACAATGCGGGATCCCTCCAGGACATTGTCAAAATACAGCTCGGGCGTGCGGTTCTCCTTGCCCTCGGGCGGTCCCTTGGTCGCGAGCTTGACGGCGTTCATCTTCGCCCACTGCACCTTAATACGGGCGAAGGCCATCCGCGCACCCTCGATGCATACCGATCACTTGATAACGTCAAGACAGGGGTAGGCATTGACCAACCGCCTCACGAGCCCGAAGTAGCTGCTGGGTATAGCTTCTGCAGGCCACAGCCGGATTATTAAATCCTTCATGGCTAGTTCAGCCACCCTATGCAGTTCGACCAGCTGTTTTAGCTGGTTGCTAAAGGGCACTGGATGTTCTGGCGCAAGGTATTGCGACCAAAACAGCTTCTCCGTTGAGCTCCCCTCTTCGGCTCGGAAGAATTCCGCAGCGTCAGAAACACTGCATGGCAAATCCACAAACGCACCTGGAGAACTCCAAATCCGTGTTAGTAAGAGGTACCTCTTCTTCACATATTTGCTCTGCATAATGAAGGCCTTACCCGCCACAATCTTCTTGGCCTCTTGAATCTCCTGGAGAGCGCCCTGGGCATCAACCCGGGCATCTTGTGCGCTTTGGCGAGCCTTGGCGAGTTCGGTCTCTCGAGCCGAAATATCGCGCTCCAAGGACTCGCATTTCTTCACGGCATCCTGGAGCTCTTGCTGGACCTCACCGACCCTGGCCTCGTGCTTTTCGCGGGCGGCTTGTTCCTTGGCAGCTCTCTCCTCGGCCTCGGCCAGCGCCTTTTTAAGGGCCTCGACCTCGGTCACCGCTCCTACAAATATCATGGCACTATGGTCAATACAAATCATTTATTCTTTCTGATACACAGAAGGTCATTGCATACCTTGTTTGTCTTCTAGCTGCTTTCTCACGCGGCCGAGCTCTTCCTCGGCCCGCTCCAGACTCTGCTTCAGTCCGGAAACCTCAGCAGTATGAGAGGCCGCAGCCAGTAACGATGCCTTCTTATTCACATTGACTCATCTGGTTAATCTCCTGCAAAACTTTTTGATCCTCTATCCGGCTTTTCTTTTCGAAAACCGGACAGTGTCTCAGGGGCTACTGTCTATACTGTGACATTTTTTTACATAATTGTGTTTCTTACCTCAAAGCCTATTAGAAGGCTTGTGCAGGCTTCGGTCAGTCTGCTCTTCGCAAACTGAATCCTCTCAACCACCGTACCCATAAGGGTACGGTGTTCCTAAAAAATGGAAGCACTTCGTAGCGCTTCCATCAGAGTGTTCGGCGCCTCTGGCTGGACAGAGGTCACCGGCGGAATAGGCGCACCTCCTCCTTTCGAAGGAGGCTGCTTGTCGGGTTCCGGAGCCGCTTAGGCCTCTGGGACCGTATTCGGCTGGGGTCTGAACTGAATATGGCCCCCATCACCAGTCTCCATGGGGATTTGCTCCCCCATGTGTTCGGCGGCCGAGGTTTCACCCTCTGGCACCGCCCTGGCGGCCTCCTGCGTCTCCCCCTGGCCTGGGATCCTTCGGGACAACACCTCGGTGTCATCCATGGCCCTGGGAGAGGAGGCCGCTGGAAGGGACCCGCTGTCCATCACCTTCGGGTCCAGCGAATTCCCCGAAGATGAGGATCGCTCGAGGTCGGAACGGGCTGGACTGCAAGTGCATGACTCAACACGTTAAAACTATGAACTAAATAGGCTGAATACATGAATGTGTCTGGGTCTTTGGGTACTCATGATTCGCATGGGGCTTATCTCGGGGGCGCAGCTCTGGGCTGCTATCGATGTCCCACGCGGAGTTATCCGTGCGGGAGAGCTCCCTTTCTTGGACGCCTCTGTCTCCAGATTTGTGGAGGCCACCCTCTTCTTCCTTCCCCCCTCAGGGGGGAGTTGCTTTCTTCCTCCTCCTCCTCGTCGTCTTCGGCGGCGGAGGAGTGAGTCTCGGTGTCTTCGGACGTCACGTACAAAGCGCCCTTGCGGCGGAGGCCACTTCTGGCCCCCTTGGCCTTCTTCTCCGGCGCCTGGTAAGGCGCCGGGACCAGCATCTTCGTCAGAAGCGGGATGGCTGGTTCCTCGGGCAGCAGAGCCGGACACGGAATCCGCTCCGCCTTCTTTGTCCAGCCCTGAAAAAATAAATAGTGAGGTTTAGGTATCTTCCCTGAATAAGCAAGTAAAGGATACACCTTGAAACACGAAAGACTTACTGCTACCTCTTGAGCACTGCGTTGGTTTTCCCTTGAAGAGGAAAGGGTGATGCAACAAAGTAGCGTAAGTATTTCCCTTAGTTTTTGAGAACCAAGGTATCAATCCAGTAGGAGGCCACACACGAGTCCCTCGCACCTACACAAACAAATAAATCCTCGCAACCAACGCGATAAGGGGTTCACTACAGGAAACAGCTACTTTGCCGTCTGCCACGGCGGACGGCAAAGGCTCAAAAGGTGGACGGCAAAGACCTTTGCCGTCAGCCGCGGACAGCAAAAGGCTCCAGCAAAGAAGGCTACGGTAAACAGCTGCTTTGCCGTCTGCTTCCTGGAGGCGGACGGCAAAGGCTCTTTGCCGTCTGCGGCGGACGGCAAAGAGGGCGGACGGCAATAATTGCGCTGTCAGTCCGTTAAGTGGCTAACGGCAGACCTTTGCCGTCCGCCGCAGACGGCAAAATTTCTCTGGTCTTTGCCGTCCGCCTTATGATGTCATCTACACGTCACTAGATGGCAGGTTCTTTGCCGTCTGCCACTGATGGCAAAGTGCAGGTTCTTTGCCGTCTGCCACGGACGGCAAAGTCTTTGCCGTCTGCCACTGTAGGCAAACTGACCAAATGGGTCAGCTCCCAGGAAGCACAGTTGGCTGCCACGTGGCTTCTTTGCCGTCCGCGGCAGACGGCAAAGAGCTCTTTGCCGTCGGTGGCAGACGGCAAAGAGCCTGCATATTGGCTGTTTTTTCTGTTTTTTATTAAATCCCACAATTTGCACAGAAAATATATATGACATATATAGATATATTTCCATATCACATATCCAGCACATAAGTTTCATATCACATATCACATATCACATCAGCTTCATCCATACACATTGTTCATACATAAGCAAGTTCCATCCATACACATTGTTCCTCCTCGTATCCCTCCTCACACCTGTAGAATGTTTTCAATCAAATGAGACAATATTGATTAGTACAATTAATAACTAGCTAGTTGAAGATTTTGAAATGTGTAAAGGAGAAATTACCCAGAACGTCCTGATCACCATGTCTGCCCTCGTGTCGCACACGACACCGTCGATAATGACATCCGGCGGGGCCGGGGCAGCCACGTAGTGCTCCCAGCTCAACCCAAGCTCTGGAAGCCGACCCTCACCAGGCAACGTGACAAACCCCGGGAAGTTTCGCCGGCAAAGAACTCCAAGGACGGAGTTGGGCCGGCGGACACTATGATGGTGGTCCCAACCCCTGCAGCATGACAAGGCCAACGCATTAGTTATTTCAAGAAACGTGAATGCAGAAGGTACAAAAATATTAAATGCACTTGCGTACCTCTCCCCATCAGGGAAGATCAACCACCTCTGCTCGCGGGTCGCCGGCACGGACGGGAGCCGTGTAGCACCACGCTGGTAGACGGTGCCACCCTCCTCCTCAAGATCAGTCGGCTCCCCGCCATCATCAGCATGGCCACTCGGCTCCTCGGGCTGATCCGGCCAGGTACCCCATCCGGACGTGTGCTCCTCCGGGGTCTCATGGGCCGAACTCTCGTGGGCCGAAGGCCAGTCGACCCGAGGCTCGTGGGCCCAAGACCCGTGGACCGGAGGCTCGTGGACCGGAGTCCGTGTAGCCTCCTCCTCGGACGAGTCCACCCTAGCAGTCACGTGCTCGGGTGAAACAGCTGGGGTGGCGGCGAGGAAGGTGCCCTAGCAGTCACCCTACCTCCTCTCCCGCGACCACGTGCCCCACCTCCTCTCTTCCTACCTCGTCCCCTGCTGGGCACCGCGGTCGACGAAGAAGGGCCCGGCGGTGTGGACATACTGTCCAGCAACGCTCGGCGGAGAGGTACGTCTGGAATCGAAGACCTCAGACCACGAGCCGACGAAGAAGGGGCCTTGGCGCGCTCCCGACCAGCGCCCACCATCTTTCAACACCTGCCATGACAAACAGTAAATGAAATTAGTACAACATAAAAAAGACCGACATGAATAATAATATGTGTATCACTTAAGTGTATCATCATCAAGTACAACATTAAAAAATTTAATACCTGACACTACTAATAATCTCGATCAGTATCATCAATAAATGCATAATCATCATCATCACTATAATCAATGACGGGCTCATAGGGTTCAGTGGCATCAACATGTGCAAGGCCACCTTGACGTAATCGGTCAAGCAATGACAGGTCATCCGCAGCAGTAACCTCTTCTTGTTCCGGCTCTTCTTGTTCCTCCTCTGGGGTGATGTCGGATTCATTGTCGCTGTCTACTTCAATGTTTTGGGGTGAAGTATAGCGGTTCTTGAAACGCTTTTTGGAAAGACGTGTCTCTTGGAAGAATTCTCCTTCATATGTGTCTGGGTTAATGTGAGGTTCATAATCCTCTTCCTTTGGGGGAGATAGTCTAGCACGTGGCGGCACTTCATAAACGACATCCCAACCTTTTAGATTTGGATTAGTTTGGCAGGCCCACGGTAGATAGAATACTTGGGTCGCCTGTTGAGCCGTAATATAGACATCAGGAACATCTAAATGGGTGCTTTGGTTGATTTCAACTAGCCATATATGTTCATGAGTCCTTCTAGTCTCCTTTGGCTGAAACCAATAACATTTGAAGACTACGACATTCGGTGGGTTTTCACCATAGAATAGAAGTTCATAAATTGCTTCAACTCTCCCATAATACTCGGTACCTCCTTCGCCGATAGCAGATACACAACAATTTGTAGACTTTCGGTCGGCCATAGATAGCTCTTTGCCATAGGTACGAAAGCGATACCCGTTGATGTCGTATTTGTCAAATGAACGGACCTTATAGTCAAAACCATTAGCCACTTGTCTCAATTCGGCGTCCATAGACTCTGAATTAGCCTACAAGTTTAATATGAAAGGATTGTTGCATTACGCACAAATTAGCGAATGAAACCGGGATAGCCACCTACAAATTAGCCTACAAGTCTAATAGAAATTACCGTTTGTTTGAACCAAGAGATGAAACCGGGATAGCCGCCTCCTTGCTTTGCGAGAAGCTCATACTCTTCGACAGAATCCTTTTGGATCACCGCTCCATACGAGAATAAGGCGACGTATCGACTGTATGAAATATCCAGGAATAAGAGCAGTTCAAAGGAAATAGAAGTTGCGAAACTATGTACCGAGAACTTACTCGATGTACGGCCGCACTTCTATCAGGTTGTTGAAGATATACAACGAAATGGTCCGCCATTGTTCGTTATCCAAAGATACTGGATTTGAAACACTGGCTGGTGCGAGATTCCCTTTGAATAGGCTGAGGTTGGATCCACCCTTTTTAGGGTCGTCAGCATTGTACCGAGGCTTCGGATTATGCAAATGACGATTTTTGGCTTCGTAGTGTGCTGTCACGAAGTTTGCCGCCTCCTCAGTGATGAATGCCTCAGCCATCGATGCTTCAATTCTACGTTTATTTTTACATTTTTGTCGAAGCATCTTCTGCATCCTCTCAGTTGGGTAGCACCAACGATTTTGCACGGGCCCCCCAATCTTGCCTCGGTCGGGAGATGCAGAATCAAATGTTGCATTGGATTAAAGAAGCCCGGTGGAAAGATCTTCTCTAACTTGCAGATCAACTCTGGCGCCAACTCTTCCATTTCTTCTAGCACGCCAGGCGATAGTTCTTTCGCACAAAGAACACGGAAGAAATAGCTGAGTTCTGCCAGTACTAGCCATTCATCCTCAGGGATGAAGCCACGCAACATCACCGGCATTACCCGCTCAATCCATATGTGCCAATCATGACTCTTGAGACCAAATATCTTCAATTTATCAAGACTGGCTCCCCTCTGTAGATTCGCTGCATACCCATCGGGGAACATCAACTGCATTTTCACCCACAAGATAATTTCCCTCATAGCTGGCCTTCCAAGATTGAACCATGCCTTTGGCTTCGTCCAGTTCTGCTTTCCTTTCAGTTCTTTCATGTTTTGTAACGGCCTATCACATAGCGCCTCCAGATCGACTCTAGCCTTAGTATTATCCTTTGACTTCCCATCTATGCCGAACAATGTACCAAAAAGTGCCTCGGCGATATTCTTCTCAATGTGCATCACGTCGATGTTGTGTGGGCAAAGGAGGTCTTTGAAGTAAGGCAGATCCCGTAAGAATGTTTTGTGAGTCCAGGAGTGCTTAGAATTATACCCCTTGAAGTACCCTGGACGCTCTGGATCTGGCTCGAGAGCGTTTAACTGATCCATGGTCTGTTGGCCTGTCAATGCATGTGGTGCAGAGTTTTTGACAACTCTACCTCTGATGAAGTTCTTCTTGTCTTTCCTGAACTTATGGCGAGGATTCAGGAACTGTCTATGCATGTCGAAGCAAGAAAACTTGCGACCGGCCTGAAGCCAACGAAACTCAAGAGCTCCCTTGCATGTGGGGCACGGGAACCTTCCATGCACACACCAGCCAACGAATAGCGCATACGCCGGCAAGTCATGCATCGAGTACATGTACCAGACACGCATTATGAAGTTCCGTTTGCTATAGGCATCGTATGTCTTCAACCCATTATCCCAGGCTTCTTGCAATTCGTCCTTAAGCGGTTGCATGTACACATTCATATTTTTCCCCGGATAGTTGGGCCCTAGAATTATCAACGTCAGGAAAATGTTCTTTCTTTGCATAATCTGTCCGGGGGGAGATTGAGTGGAAAGACAAATATGGGCCAACAACTGTATTGGGCTGCCGTCATACCAAACACACTGAACCCATCCGTGCTGATGCCGACTCGAGGATGCCTCGGATCTGCCGCTTTGTCACCATGTAATTCATCAAACTTTTTCCACGCAACACCATCCGATGTGTTTACAATCATCAGATTCCCATCTGCATCTAGTTCGGTTCTTTTGCCCGTTTTGTGCCATGTCATCTGTCTGGCCGTCTCTTCGACCATGAAAAGACGTTGAAGTCTTGGTACGATTGGCATATACCGAAGAACACTAACGGGGATTTTGGTCTGTGTCTTCTCACCCATACCGTTGTCTACCACAACATACCTGGAAGACTTGCACATGGGACAATAGTTCAAGTCCGCATAGTCAAGCCTAAACAAGACACATCCTTTCTCACAGGCATGTATCTTATCATAGGGCATCTTCAGTGCACGGAGGATTTTGTCCGACTGGTACAGGTTTGCAGGCATTACATGGCCTTTGGGTAGAAAGCGTCCAAATACTGTCATCATTGCATCGTAGCATTCTCTGCCCAAGTTGAACTGAGCCTTCAGAGCCATTACTTGTGAGATGGCATCCAACTGACAAAGCTCAGTGTGCTCATGGAGCGGACGTTTTGAAGACTCCAACATTTCATTGAAGGCCTTTGCAGATTCCTCCATCTCCT